>NC_044350.1:23502213-23802213 GCF_007364275.1 Archocentrus centrarchus | reverse complement strand
ACACACATCAATTAGTTAAACTGCAGGAATGTCTTAAAGACATTAAGGCCTGGATGACCTCTAATTTCCTGCTTCTAAATTCAGATAAAACTGAAATTCTTGTTCTCGGCCCCACAAATCTTAGAAACATGGTGTCTAACCAGATACTTACTCTGGATGGCATTACTTTGGCCTCCAGTAACACTGTGAGAAATCTTGGAGTCATTTTTGACCAGGATATGTCCTTCAATGCACATATTAAACAAATATGTAGGACTGCTTTTTTGCATTTGCGCAATATTTCTAAAATTAGAAACATCCTTTTTTGATATTTTGCTTAATTGGAGGGGAAGGCGAAATGTCAAAAAAGTAACTTAAAGGGCCAAATTGTGTGTTATTTTTTACATCAATTCGTCGACTGGAAGTAGGGGGTGGGGCTGGAAGCGGCCTGCAGGCCGAGTTTGGGCACCCCTGCTCTACACTCTGCATTTAGTCATTGGTTATTATTAATCTCTGTCTCTCTTCCACAGCATGTCTTTCTCTCCCCTCAGCCCCAACCTGTCACAGCAGATGACTGCCCCTCCCTGAGCCTGGTTCTGCTGGAGGTTTCTTCCTGTTAAAAGGGAGTTTTTCCTTCCCACTGTCACCAAGTGCTGCTCATAGGGGGTTGTTTTGACTGTTGGGTTTTCTCTGTATTATTGTAGGGTCTTTACCCACAATACAAAGCGCCTTGAGGCGACAGTTTGTTGTGATTTGGCACTATATAAATAAAATTGAATTGAATTGAATTGAATTGGTCTCTTTTTCACATCAACTGATATTAACACTTCTTTTTTACGTAAGCCACAGTAAGTGTCTCAAGGGAAATGATATTCAGCATCTCTGTTATTTCAGGCTTAGTGTCATATTTTTTTTTAAGAAAAAGAAAACGTTATCATTCTTTGGGAAATACTTAGGAAAGCTAGGCTTTTTCTGGCTTCCTCTTCAGACACTATTGTTTCAGTTTCTTAAGACATTCTTCTTTTTTTTGCCTTTGTGGTGCGGGCTTCTCTCTTACAACATTGTCATTGCTTTCTCCACTTCACTTCCAGGTAAACTTTCTTCCTTAGAAAAATGGAGACTTGGCAGATGTGCAGAACCTCTGGGTTTACAATAAGTCTAATTCACTAACGTATCCATGGTGGTAAGAACAAGGCTGGCAGCTGCGCACATTTCATGAGTCTGATTGTAATTTTGTATTTTTTTTTTTTTTTTTTTTTTTTTTTTTTACCAGTGTAAGAACATTTCTATGCACACATTAATGAATGATGCCCAATGTAATCTGTATTTGGTACAACCACCATCTGCCTTCTTATCCTGCACATTGGTCCACTTAGCACATAGATTGTTGTAATTTGGATAACTTTGTTGGAGAACAGGCTCATGTAGTCTTAGACTGACCCCATGACGTTGGAGTCAGGGCTCTGTGGTTGCTATACCATCTTTTACAGGACTCCTTAAACTTAAAGATAGTTTTTCATGACTCCAGCTGTATGTTTGCCATTGTTCTCATGCTGCTGACTGAATCTGGGACAAATTGTAGACTGCATTAGAAATAGACTGGCATCTACATTGTGGTTTTGTAGTCTCACTGCTCAAAGAGCTTAGACTACAACATATACACCCATTAGCACATGCATTCATATAGCTTTATTCTATACACATTCACAGTCTTAGCCGATTTAGAATAATCAATTAACCTAAAATGTCTTTGGTAAGACAGAACATGCAAACATATGTGATGGTATTTTGTGATAGTCTTCTTACAAAATAGTGCTCTTTTGAGGCAAATCAAAGCGGCTTAATGCTACGGCCTACGGAAAAGACTGAAAAGAAAGGTTGGAAACTACGGCATAACAAAAATTATTGCATCTGTGTGCAGTGAACTTGCAATCTCATTGCCTTTGAAATGGCTGCTTCAAAGACAGGGACCAGGTCTGCAACCATTCACAGTTAGTTGCTGTCTTCAAGGTGTCTTTGGTGTATCAAGATAAAATGGCAATAAGCTGAAGTCAGTCCGCTGTCAGTTTGCCACTGAATGGGGACAAATGACAATTGTATGCAATCTGTTGCATGCTATCTCTGATAATACTTCAATTAATTGGAATAAAACTGCAAATCTCCTGCGATCTGCTTCCATCTACATACACAGAAATTCACTTCAAACCAAAATTCAAAATCCAGCCAGAACTCCATAGATCTGAAATAGATCTATGCATCACACAATTGATGTAGATAGTTGCAAAGACCCATATTGTAGATGAGTTGCGACACAGACTGATTCAAACCGACTGCAAAGTGTCTGTGTTTATAAATTAGACAATGATTATTTGCAAGGTCCGAGTCGGACCATAATTGTTTGGCCTCAGGTTGCCTCCCACAGGGTGACCATTTCAATCACCTTGCAGCCAACAGTGACCAGTTGGTTACTGCAAATACTTGCAATCAGTTTTGGACAGCAAAAACGTCAATGCAATCACCAGGCAACCACCAAGCTTTCCCAGTCGGGTTGCTGTCCTATTGTTAATCTAATGTGACTAAGTCATAAAGAGGCAATGTAAAAATCAACAACAACAAAAAAGCGATGGATGGGTGTGTAGTGTATCAGGTTTTTAATTCTTTTTAAATTACTTTTTTTTTCTAACAAAATGTAATAGATTCCACAGGGACTTTCTTTCATTACAAAGTTAACATAATGACACAAGATGACGACTGCAAGCCGATATTCCTTTAAACTAAGCCTAACATCAGTGTTCTTGTCTGCCAGTAGATGTACTTAAAAATGAATTCTCTTCCTGGATTGATAACTGTATAACTAAATAAATAGGTTTATTGCTGGAAATGCAATAACCATCAAGCTGCTGGCACATCCACTTCCACAGTACATAAAACATTACATAATGTAGTCTTGTCAGTTTTGTATCTGTCTGATATTCTAATTATGAATGCCTGTCTTGTGCATATGCTTTTCATTTCCTCCTGAAAACCTAACTTTAAAGTTATAAACCAGTAATCATTAACTATTCCAATCACAGCGCCTGTAAAGATTCGATTACTGTATAGCACCAAAGTACAGAGCAACTGAAAAGAGACAGACACGACTCCTTAATACATTTTCCAGGCCTGTTTTTATCTGTAGACAACCTGTGTGTTTGGGGGGGAAGGAAACAGCAGAGGAAATGCCACTGCTAGCATGGGAGAGGGGTGGCCATCTCACTCCATCACTGAGGTGAGTGGGTTTAAACCACAGACTACCTAAAGAGACCTCAAACAGAAACAAAAGCTGCATTTTAGGGCCAAGTTGGTGTTTTTGGTGTCTTTAGGAACAAAGAGAGCGAACATTATCATCATCATCATCATCATCGTGTACATGCAACCCAGGGCAAGAGAAAAAAAAAAACAATAGATTTTATCAGGGATGCACTACAAATCTTTATAATAACAATGAATTACATCCTTAAGTGCAATTCATACTTGAGAACATGACGTTTAAATCTGAGGTTGTTACATGAACTTTTCTGAACACCGAATACAGCCCAGAGTAATTTTCCAGTTCATGAGAAGATTTTCTGCTTTGGAAATCATCATTTTAATACTATTTAATACTGCCCTCTTTGCTGTTCATATTTATTCAATTAATTTTGTTGTTTCTGAGACTTCTATATCATCACTGTGAAGTTTTTTTTCCCCCCCAAAAAACTAAATAAATTGCACAAAAATACTGGATGTAGCAAAAATGGTACAAATTAAAACTCATATATGCAAATTGACATTTATTTATTTATTTTTCAGAATGTTCAATAAACATTCCAGTTTAAAAAAAATTGTATTTTCTGGCAATTATTTCAGGCTTTACAGGGTTAAAGTTGCACCATGATTGGAATTGTCCTGGCAGCTATTGTGCATATTGTCCAATTTTTAATATTAAATTAAAACAGTTTTTGGACATTTGTGCTAACGGTGTCTAAGCTAGGTCTCCGGGTGAAAGTTACCAGTGCAATTTAAGGGCAAATAGTAACCTGAGGCAGCCCACAACCTGCCAGTGAAAACACAGTTGCTGAAGATGCGTACCAATTTCTGAGCAAATTGAATTTTAATTTCAGAAATAGACGATCCATCATTTTATGAAACTTCTATATAGGAGCAGATTTTCAGGGCAGAGTTTTGCTTTTGATGCATTTTGAAAGGATGTAGAAATGCACAGTCATTCTTCCCGAAGGACAAAAACTGCTCCTCACCTGTTTTGTTTCTGTGAATCCCAGCTAAGACAACACTTCACCTCTCAAGTTTTGTCACACAATGGGATTTATATTTGTCCTTGTTTTTTTGTTTTTTTTAGATCCTGCATGGATTTGTGTAATATTTTCAGTAAGTGGCTTTTCTATCTATCCAACAACATCTATTTTCTTCTGCTTATAGTACTTCATACAGATGTGTCAAATAATATGAATCACAGGCCAGCTTTGGATTTTAAAATGGGACTGTGCACTCATCTCAACACTATGTTTCAGAAAATTGCATTACCATGCTGGAGAATAGATTCAAATGGAGTTAAGGGCTCTCCAATCTGGCAATCTGTTTTTGAATTTGTGGCTTGAACATATATATATATATATATATATATATATATATATATATATATATATATATATATATATATATATATATATATATATATATATGTTTTGAAATGATAAAGCTTATTAAATCCCCTGCAGCAGCTGTGTGTGAATGAATGTAGTTTTCCAAAAGTGCATGGTGGTGACATACACAGGAGGTATTATGTAACAGAAAATATGTGTATATAACAAATATGAAACCCCTGTGCTTTCCAGTATGGCAGATTAAAGGCTGTTGATGCATGCATGAGCAAGCAGTTTCCCAATGGTGAGTTAAGCTTCCAGTGAGCCTTGTCATTGTGGCACACATCACATCAAAGTCCCTACATAAACATATTGTGCAGTTCATTCTGTCTTTGTACCTTTACATCTGTCTCAGTCATCTTCTAAGTGCAAGCACTGAGCAAAAGTAAAACAGTTCACTTAAACTAATCCAAAGTCTAAAACTAACTCTGAAAAAAAGATTTTAGTTAACTGAAAAAGTTACTTAATTAATTAAAACTAGAACTTAGAATAAACAGTCAGCCTGAAGGGGAATTAGTGCATGTGGTTATTGAGAATGGGATATCTATGTGACTGTTCTGAACTTCCTTAAATCTTTAAACTAATACAAAGTAAACTTAAAACAGTAAAAACTAAACTGAAACCATAAAAAAAGGCCCACTATGGACACAAGCCAAATTTTAACTGAAGTGAGAACAAAAATTTAAAACCAAATACAATTTAAAAAAGAAAAAGAAAAAAATATGATTTAAAAACTATAAAACTACTGTAACTCTTGTCCCGAGTCACTAAATTGAAGTGGGACAGCGTCAGATGGGGGGGGGGTTTGCGTGCTTTTGAACACTTATCTGGTTTAAGCTGCATTCAAATTAAAATCTGATGACCGTTTTGTAGGTTCTTTGCATACATTGCTAAATCTGCTCAAACCACACCCACACAGTAGATCAAGTTCAGTTTTGACTGTTAAAATCATAAAAGTGAAACTAAATTGTTTTGTCTACACTTCAGCCAACACAACTGCTCTGTAAACCTTTGTCATGTATTCTACTTTAAGAATCAGGATCCAAAAATTACTGATCTGTTTTTCTTGAATCTCAGCAATCTGTCACAGGTGGCTGATGGTTGCTGTTGTAAGTCTGTTTCAGGATGGTAATTCCACTTGGGCATAAGTGGCCTCCTAAACTTCCCTCCATTGTTTACTCTGTCAAAATTGCATCCTTTACTAGAATTGCATCTTTTACTAGAATGCAGTCAACTCAGGTATGACATCACTTCCAGCTTTGAGATCCAAATTCAAAGGTAAAAAGCAAAGAGCAGAAATACCTGGGACACCCCGTTGCCTTTTAAAACTGAAGAAGCCTCTGCTGAAAGGTGAAATGTCTTCAGCAACATAAAAAGACTGCCAAGACCTGGATGACTGAGACACTACACAGACAAGAATTGATACTGATGTATGGACATGTGATAACTCAGAGGAAATTTCTTTAATAATCATGCTAGACCAGTTTTAAAAGCCAGGAAAACAACAGCAAGATGCAGTATTGCCAAAGTTAATTTTACTACACCTCCGCACCAGGATCGACAAACTGGTGCGGAGGTCTAGCTCTGTGTTGGGATGTCCTCTGGAGTCTGTGATGGTGGTGGGTGAGAGGAGGATGTTAGCAAAGCTGACATCCATCATGAACAACCCCCATCACCCTCTTCATGAGACCGTGGGTGAACTGAGCAGCTCCTTCAGTCAGAGACTGAAACATCCTCGCTGCAGGAAGGAGCGCTTTCGCAGGTCATTCATCCCAACAGTAGTTAGACTGTATAACACATCATAATGTCTTGAGTCACTTGGACACTTTACCTACACTGCCATCACTTTATCCATACAGTCAGATACATTTTATTTATTACACTCACCCATATAATGCATACCGTGTATGCTGTGTACCTTACCGGCTACAAATGTATATAATATTTTGATATCTGTATATAGTGTTTGACGTGTGTGTATATGTGTGTATATGTAAATATATATATATATATATATATATTTATGTATATAGTGCTTATGTATATGTGTATAGTTTTTTGCTATTTTATTTTATTCTATTGAATTTTAGTTTTAGTTTTTAGTTTAGTTATTTGTTCTTACTCATCCTTTTCATTTTTTCTCTGTATTGAGCTGCTGTAATGCACAAATTTCCCCGTTGTGGGATCATTAAAGTTTTATCTTATCTCTTATCTTCTTAAAAGGACTCTGATGTGCTTCTGGCACAGTGCGACATGCAATTAACTGATCTGAAACAGATCATCTTTCTGCATTCCCATTTAGTTGAGTTTCTACAACAAATTATAGCCTCCGTTAGAGATTCATAATGAGTAAAGTTCCAGATTATAGTACTATAATTATCAAAATAAATGATGATAGCTTTGTTTACTATTGGAAAGCAGTTTGTAGACAAACAAAAACGCACGCAGTGCAGCTCCACACTCGCTCAGAGACCCTGTTGTCCATGAAGAGAGTGGAAACACAAGAGCCCTAAAGTTTGTGTGTGTGTATGCAAGTGTTTGTGTTTTGTTAGTGAGTGAGTGTGTGTTTGTGTGTAAGTTACTGGGGGGGGATAAAGAGTCATTGTCTGCAGCTGGTGCATCCCCCACTCCTCCTCTCTGCAGCTGTGAGGAAATCAAACGCTCCTCTTTTCCCCCTCTCTGCCTCTGTCACAACCTGCTGATGCCTTATTAGGTCATTCATGGTGAAACGTAGTGATGGTTTGTTTAGTGTAGCAGGTACACCAATGAGAGATGGAAGATTGTCCTACATGACACCTCCATGAAACCTTGTGTCAATAAGAGCAACAAAATGCACCACATCCATCTTTGTGCTATTTACAGTCAGCAGTTATTAATGGTGCTAATGATTGGGCATAAGAGGATTAGTAAATTTATTAACTGCCAAAAAATATTAATGTACAAATGTTTGGGGCACAAATGCAATTACAGTGCACGATATAAGTGACTACTCGTGTGCAATATGTCTTAAATTCCAGAGTTATTTCACCTAAGCTGAACAGTACTTACTTGAGATTCAAATCTTTATTTATTTATTTTTTAAATAATTAACACATTCACATATTTTTGGATGACAGTCCTCAGCATGGAAGATACCAATTGGGGCATAAATTTCAGGAGGGACCTTCTGCTGGAGAGACCTCCTTCTGCAGTTTCTATCACTCTACATTTCTCATTTAAATACTCCCAAGGTGTCCTTTTGGATTCAAGTCAAGCAACATACTTGTCCAGGTCATAGTTTTTACCTTTTTTCTTCTTTTGAAACTGCTGTCTGTGCTTTGGATTCCTGTTAAGATGGAATTAGTTTTAATTTTATCAGGCCTCAGGAGACTGGGAGTTATCTTGTCAGCCAGTATTTTTGGTAAATCCAAAAGCATTCAGAATTAAACTGGCACATTTGTGATGGCAGGAGAGATTGGAGCTACTGGAGACAACCCACACAAGCACCGGGAGAACATGCTAACTACGCACAGAGGGGTCCTGTCCTAGTCAGGATTCAAACCCAGGACTCACTTGCTGTAATGGAACAGAGCCATGTTATCTCCCTAACACCTTTTAAACTCATACAGCCATGTATTATTATACTCCGCTCTCCATCCTTTACTGTCAGGACTACATATTTACTGTGATAGTCCAGGTCACGCTCAAGCCAAACATGCTACACCCCATCTGATCAGAGAATGTGTGTCCATCATTCATCAGGTTTCTTGACTTTAGCATACTCTAGTTTTGGTGTTTTGTGCCAAAGAGGAAGAAGTTGTTCTTCTGTATTTTTTTTCTTACTAAACTAAAATACACACAGAGACACACACTATATTGCCAAAAGTATTCCTTCACATGCATATGAACTTGATTGAATTCCCAATCTTAATTCATAGGATTTAATATGATGTTGGCCCACCCTTTGCAGCTATTAGAGCTTCAACTCTTCTGGGAAGGCTTTCCACAAGGTTTAGAAGTGTGTTTATGGTAAATTTTGACTGTTCTTTCAGAAGTGCATATATGAGGTCAGACACTGATGTTGGACGAGAAGGCCTGTCTCACAGTCTTTGCTCTAATTCATCCCAAAGGTATTCTATCGGGTTGAGGTCAGGACTCTGTGCAAGCCAGTCAAGCTCCACATCAAACTCACTCATCCATGTCTATATGGACCTTGCTTTGTGCACTGATGCACAAGTTAGGATCATGAAATTGTCCAAAATGTCTTGGTATGCTGAAGCATTGAGATTTCCTTTCACTGGAACTAAGGGGCAGAGCCCAACTCTTGAAAAACAACCCCACACCATAATCCCCCCTCCACCAAACTTTACACCTGGGACGGTGCAGTCAGACAAGTACCGTTCTCCTGGCAACCACCAAACCACCATCAGATTGCCAGATGGAAATGCATAATTTGTCGCTCCAGAGAAAACGTGCAGTTGCAGGGATGCAGCTGCTCGGCCATGAAAGCCCATTCCACAAAATTCTCTACACACTGTTCTTAAGATAATCCGAAGGCAGTTTTTGGAGGTCTGTAGCAATCGACTCTGCAGAAAGTTGGTGACTGTGCACCGACTCTGCTGACCACACACTGCCATTTTACGTGGCCTATAACTTCGTGGCCAGGTTGCTGTTGTTCACAATTGCTACCACTTTGTTATGATATCACTAACAGTTGACTGTGGAATATTTAATAGTGAGGAAAGTTCATGACTGGACTTGTCACACAGGTAGCATCCCATCATGGTACCACGCTGGAATTCACTGAGCTCCTGAGAGCAACCCGTTCTTTCACAAATGTTTGTAGAAGCAGTCTGCATGCCTAGGTGAAGAAGAAGCCTTGAGAATCAAGGCAACATGAAGGGAAGTTAGTCAACTATCAGAACTGCAGAAAGGTGTGATGAAGAGAGGGGTGCCTAAGAAGTACAATAAGCTGTCCATACCTGAGCCCTTAGAAACTGCAAATCAAAAATTAACAGCCTTGGGTAATCACTTGAAGATAGCTCGAAGCCAGGAGAATAAACCAGATGCTCTCCATTGAACCATCCAAGGTGTACTCTCAGTGAAAGGGAACAGTATGAGAATATTCCCCCCCCTAGCCAAGGCTGGAGACAGAGCAATACCAGAAAAGCATATGGGAGAAGGATGCAATACATAACAACAATGTTCAGTGGCTAGTGGATTTTAGGACAGACCACAGCAACCTCCCTGAACAGGATCCAGTCACCATCACAGTGGCTGACATCCAAGAAAGTTGGACAGCACCAGGCCCTGACATGATTCACACCTGCTGGCTAAATAAGATAACTGCACTCCATGAGCACCTGGCAAGACCTGGCAAGACAAATGGCTTAGACACACCTGGAATGGCTAAGCAAAGGCCGGAAATTCCTGATCCTAAGGATCCTCAGGAGGGGGCTAGTCCCATCCAACAGCCAATAACCTACCTCAGCACAACATGGAAGCGCTCATCAGGCATCATAGTACCTAATACCAGCACCCTGAGACTGTACGCTAAGCAGAAGGAAGGAGGCTGAGGACTAGTGAGTGTCAGAACCACTATCCTGGATGAAACAACAAAGATCCACGAGTACATCAGGAAGATGGCCACAAAGGATCATATGCTTAGTGAGTACCTCAGGCAGCAGAAACCTGAAAAAGATGAGGAGAAAGTACAGGAACCATTGTGAAAGGACAGGCTCCCGCACGGCATGTACCACCAGCAGATAGAAGAAGTGGCTGATAGCAAAATAATCCTACCGATGGGCTGGACAAAGCTGCGCTGAAAGACAGCACGGAGGCACTGATCATGGCAGCACAGGAACAAGTTCTAAGTACAGGATCGATAGAGGCTGGGGTCTACCACACCAGGCAAGACCCCAAGTGCAGGCTGTGCAGAGATGCCCCTGAGACAATCCAGCACATAACAGCAGGGTGCAAGATGCTAGCAGGCAGGGCATACATGGAACGCCATAACCAAGTGGCTGGCATAGTGTACAGGAACATCTGTGCCAAGTATGACCTAGAAGTCCCGAGGTCAAAAGAGGATATGGCCCCAAGGGTGGTAGAGAATGACCGAGCTAAGATCGTGTGGGTCTGCCAGATACAGACAGACAAATTGGTGGTGGCTAACCAGCCGGACATTGTAGTGGTGGACAAGCAGAGGAAGAAAGCCTTAGTGATAGATGTTGCAATACCAAGTGATGGCAACATCAAGAACAAGGAACACGAGAAGCTAGAGAAATACCAAGGGCTGAGAGAAGAGCTAGAGAGGATGTGGAAGATGAAGGTAACAGTGGTCCCTGTGGTAAACGGAACACTCAGGGCAGTGATCCCCAAACTGAGAAAATGGCTCCAGCAGATTCCTGGAACAACATCTGAGACCTCTGTCCAGAGGAGTGCAGGCCGAGAAACCGCTAAGATACTGCGCAGGTCCCTGAAGCTACCAGGTGGTGGAGGACCTGAGCTCACAGGACAAAGACCACCCGCAGGGCGAGTGGGGGATATATATATATATATATATATATATATATATATATATATATATATATATTCTACAGCCAATTTAGAATTCCCAGTTAATTTAACATGCATGTCTTTGGAAGGAACCCCGGGAAAGCATGGTGGTATCCACCACACTGGAACAGGTTTTTACTATCAAATATGATTAGTCTTATTTGTTTAGTGAGTAAAGTCAACTTTCTGTTAGTAATGTATCAAAAAATTTATTACATAAACTAGTGGAGATGCACAGAGTGAGTGGACTACGTAAGGTGTTGTGGAGACCAGAGAAAAAATGATGGTGGGACCACCATTGATGGTGGGAGTCACTACTTGGGCATGAGGCCCATAAGTCTGAGTCGTGGTGATTTATCAAAATACTGAGTGCCTTGAGTTTATTAAATGAACAGGATAAGGACCCAAGAACCTGAATCAGTCAGTCAGTCAGTCAGTCAGTCAGTCAGAATACTTTATTGATCCCAAAGGGAAATTACTACTGTTACAGCTGCAACCGTTTCATTTAAACGAGTAAACCTAAAACACAATAACATACACTAAAGGCATAAAAGTATAAAGACTAAAGAGATATTTTGACTATATACACATCTAAATCTATACACATATGAAAATTGTGAGTGCAAAAATTTTTAAATAGGTGTCATTATATATATATGCACAGTCCTTTTTTGTACAATGTATAAAATATCACTCAGTTATAGCTCCACATAGAGGCATAATTTCACTCAAATAAAGACTTTTAGTAACATTGACCACAAGTTAAAAGTTCTTTTTTCTACTGTTTACTGAACATAGTGTCTCTTCCTTTAGAGATAACATAAATGTCAGATAAGTATTTATACAGCAAATATGGAAGCATTGCTGCCACGTGCCAGCCATCTAAAATCAAGCACTTCTGTGACTGCCTAATTTATTGATTGAAGCTTTATCTTCAAATCTGATACCAAAACGTAATGATCAGTTTATTTTTACAGTCCAGTACAACAGGCCTGCCAGTAAAATAGGTAGAGTGGGTAAGTAGAGTGTTTTTTTGTTTGTTTTTAAGGAAAACACTCGGTGAATAGGTCAGGAATGAACGTTTAATCCCTAAAACATCATTCATGGTTCAACAGAGAAGGATTGTTAAAGTTTACATTTACAACTAAACTCCTAAAACGCAAAAAAAAAAAAAAATGCTGCTCTAACAGACTCAAAGGATGCAGGTTTCCACGAGCGGAAGAGGCATACATGTAGAAATCGAAGTGGGACTTTAATTTGTAGATTTCTCGCCCTAAGTCGGCCTCTTTTTATTCAAACTTAGAGTATAGGCTGCAGAGTATCAATGAATGGATAGTATGTTGTGAAACTACACTGAGCGCCTGTGAATCTCCAGCAGCTCTGCGCCTTTAAATCTCTGCGCTCCTCCCTCTCCTCAGTGACAAGCCCGCAGAGCCTCTTTAACGCATCCAGTGGAAATGACAAACCAGAGGCGCTCCACGGGCCAAGCATGTCCGATAATAACAATAATCATGGGCTTTAGCATCATCAGCTCATCCTAAGCTCACATCCCGAGACAGTAACGAGGCTTATTTGGGCCATTTTGTCGGTCTGCGGACGCCTCAAAGTTGGAGCGAGCTCACCAAATGGACGTCGATGGACTGGAATGAAATCTCCACTTCAATCGGACTGAAGGAAGGAGGGAAAGAAACCTCTGCATGTTCAAGTTTCCTGCTCCCACTAGAGGGGCATCGGTGCGTGTGTGTTGGATGTGTGTGCGCGCGTGTGGAAGTGTGTGTTGGGTGCGTTGCGCCCGCAGGAACAGCAGCAGGAGCAGCGGCGGCGGTGGCCGCGGGAAGGGAAGTTTAGCGCCGTGATTTTTATTTTTTTTTTCTCTATTCTGTTGTGTTGTTCTCATGTCACAGCAGGGGACAGGAAGATTAACGTTTCACTGATGAAAATTAATCATCTGTGGGGATGCTCTGTGATCGTGACTATGATGATGATGTCGAGTAAGAGCGTGGAGTGGCTGCAGGAGGAGCTGGAGTCCGGGGCCAGCTCTCTGCTGCTACTGGACTGCAGACCCCATGAGCTATACGAGTCCTCGCACATCGAGTCGGCCATCAACCTGGCCATCCCGGGCCTCATGCTCCGGAGGTTGAAGAAGGGCAACCTCCCCATCCGCTCCATCATCCCCAACAACGAGGACAAGGAGAAATTTGTTAAGAGGTGCAAGACGGACGTAGTGGTGCTCTACGACGAGGCGACTTCGGAGCGGCAGGAGTCCGGGCTGGGGAGCTCCGTGCTGGGGCTGCTCCTGCAGAAGCTCCGGGACGACGGCTGTAAGGCTTTTTATCTAGAGGGTAAGATCAGATTGCTTTAAATCTGAAGGTTTGATTGTGTGTTGTTGTGCCTTTAATTCATGCAAGTGCCTTTAATTCATAAAAGTGTCACACTGTTTCCTGTCAAACGTGAGTGCGGCAAATTGCTTGATTTCGCTCTCGTTTGATTAACTTAGGCATTCCCAGATGAACTAGATGAGTGTTCTGGTAGTGTCACTCACCACAGTCCCAAAAAGAAGTCAGTGTAAATCTCACTGGGGTATTTATCCCACCTGGGATGCTGCAATTAAACGCCACATTAAGTGTATTTGGTGTATGTTTTGGGGGATTGTGGCATCCCTGGAACAGATCTTGTGTGTGCGCGTTAAGGCAGATTTTATCTGGTGGAGTCACATAGCTAAGCTGCAGAAGGCCACTCCTATCAGTAGCCTATAAAACATTATTGCATTAATAAAGTGTTTGTAGGGGTATTTAGGGGTCACAATGTGGCGCCACTTCAAATAAATCCAGCTGTTATCATCTGTCTGCACACTAAAGTTTATCAGGAATGAATGAGGCCGCCATAGTTTTGCATAATAAAATAAACTGTTACTGTTAAAACGTCAAACAGTGTGCAACAAATCAGATGCGGTCAGAATGAAGATGTTCGACAGATGTTTCCTACTTCCGATCTAAATTGTCGCTTTAGACTTTTATTCGTAAAGTGGAAATTATTTTCAAAAGAAAAGCATAAACAAAGCCTCGTACTCTAAGTGCAGAAAGAACTTTCAAATACAGCGTGTTTTCAATTAAACGCTGCAAGTACGGCCCCGCCATGTTGTGTTCCTTCAGGAAAAGACAAGCGGTTTTTTTTTTTTCATGAATGAACGGAGAAACGAGGACACGACGGCGCGCTACGAATAGTCCCACAAAAAAAAAACAAGCCGACGTTGTCTAAAAAGACACGAAACGCGATGAAATAAGTTATGGCAGCGATAATAGATTGGTGTTTTAGCCACAGAGACAAATCTTTGATGGGAGTCACAACCTGAGCTGCCATTCACAAAAAGTCCGCTGAGCTGTGTAGTGTTGCTGCGGAGCTAACTGTCCTGCTCTGCTGCTGATTCTCCGCAGGGCTCAGCTTTTCTCAATGGAGGCACATCTGTCCAGCCTGCTTTTTCTCGTTCAAACTGACGTAAATACCACGTTATTATCCTTTAACTGTCAGCCAAATGCATGACAAAGACGTGCGTGAAAAGATGCCAATGGAAAGAATAGCAGCATTTTCACACAAACTCAAAATATCAGATACATTTCAGGTTTAATAATACCTTTGACATTTTCATTTTTCTGAACATTAAAGCTAGCGTAATTAAAAAGGCGTGTAAAGTGGTTTTATTCGGGTATCCTCTTCTACACCTTTTCTGTTCACCATGTTAAGTCTTCATTTAGGCAATTTCAGTAGCAATCTTTTTATCCTTTCCATTATTATTTTTTTCAAGTTATATTTCCTTGTATAAAGGGTCATTTCTTCTTATTCAGGGTCATATTTAATTACACATACTCATACTGCCTTTGGTTATGTACATTTTTAACCCACCCCCCAGTGAAATTGCTTCCTTGGCTTTACCCAAACATGTTTTTCATCTTTTTGTCATGCTTAGGTGGCTTCAACAAGTTCCAGTCAGAGTACCCAGAGCACTGCGAGACCAATTTGGATTGCTCCTGTCCCAGCAGCTCCCCACCAGCCTCCGTCCTTGGTCTTGGAGGACTCCGCATCAGCTCCGACTGCTCAGATGGGGAATCGGACCGCGAGCCGGGGAGCGCCACAGAGTCGGAGGGGAGTCCGCTCCCCAACAACCAGCCAGCGTTCCCCGTCCAGATCCTGCCCTACCTTTACCTGGGCTGTGCCAAAGACTCCACCAACCTGGATGTGCTCAGCAAATACAATATCAAGTACATCCTTAACGTGACGCCCAACCTGCCCAACATGTTTGAACACGAAGGGGACTTCAAGTACAAACAGATTCCCATCTCCGATCACTGGAGCCAAAACCTCTCTCAGTTTTTCCCCGAGGCCATTTCCTTCATTGGTGAGTGGCAGTGGAGAATGCAGTTATGTCAGATATATATCAGTTTATTTAGAACACGTTTTTGGTCACAGCAGGGTAGCAGTTTTTATTATCAGTCAGTGTGCTGATAATTTTCTTGAGTTGAGCCCAAGATCTCATATTAAGAGGGATTTATTGTCAATCATGCCAAAATCTACATATTAGATTGTTTGATAGTTATAAAGCAGTTAAAGGCATAGAACAAAGCACTGTATGAATGTGTGTGAACGGATGAATGTGGCTTGCTGTTAAAAAAAAGAAAGAAAAGAGCACTTTGAGAGCTCAATTAGAGTTACAAAAGTGCTATATAAATACTAGTCCATTCAGTGCTGTTATTATCTGCACTTTGTTAGTCACTTTGGCTGCCTTTATTCAAGATTTTAATCACAAGCCATGCATATAAATTGCTTCTTAGGAAATAGTTTTAAACGGATGTAGTGTGGTTTTGCTAAGCCTGCATTTCACTGTGACTGATAAAACAGGAATTTGAAATCACAGAATGAAAAGGCAATGCTGTGAATAAAACATGGAAACGGATTCTTCGAGAATGAGGTCACGCTGAAGATAGATTTTTTTTTTTTTTTTTTAGTCTTCATCTTGTCCCATTTCCAGTGTTTCCCATCATTCCCGTCATTCCTTCTCACTCAATTCCTAGAGAATGAGTGAATTCCCTCTCGAATGAGTCAGTGCCAGAGTCTTCATGCATGTCTTAGATTGTCCAGACAACTGACTCTTGTCCTTTTGTTTCTTTAAAGTAATGATTCACGGTAGGTGGGAGGAAGTGAGACATATTCCAGAGCCAGAGGTCGTGGCAGATTTGGGTCATGCTGATGTTAAATGGAGCTGGCTGTAATAAGCAGGGATTACACCAGATCTTTTTGGAAACAACAAGGTTATGGGTGAAGGAGCTGCACGCATGACTTCAGACTGCGCTGCTGAAAGTTGTAGTTCCTTAAATACCTAAAATTAGTGTTTGAGCATGTTTTTCCTTTTCTGAATGCAAGAATATAGAGAGGGAAGGATTTAAAGTTTCTGACATAACTGTAAGCTTCTTACATTGTTGTGTGTCCAAAGAACGAGTAAAGTGCGGTAATGCTGCTCAGTCTACAAATCAATTCAAGCAGATTAACTACGGGTTACTTATTTGACTTCTGAAGCTTGTAGAGTTGGGTTTTTTGATACATCAGGATTTCTGCCCCTTTCTTCATTGTGGAAAGTGAGCACACATCACATATAAATTTAATTTGGCATCGCCTTGGCAGCCTGAGCTCATGAGCCAACTGACCCCAATCCTACAACAAGAGACTCAGGCAGAGAGAGAGATGAAAGAGAGAGGGAGAGAAGAAAGGAAGGAAAGGAGCACTTAACTCTCACTCTAATGGCCTGTAGAGATGCAAGTGCAAGGGCTCGAAACTGATAGGTGGATGGATGTAGCCGGTTAATAATGTAAGATGCTTTTTCTATTCAGGTTTTTCTACGGACCAGAGCTAGAAAGCAGAATGAAATATGACATTCTGCCGTCAGTGACAGAGCTCATTCTGCATTGAAAATCTAGTAATTTCAGTATGATATGCAGGGTTTTTTTGAAAGACGCTTGTAAATTTTTATTCTTATCGTTCTTGCTGCTTGTTTTATTGATTTTCAGTGCAGTTATATCACAGTCCTACATTCTACACTCAGGGTGCATGTAATGGCCAATAGGTTTAGTGAATACTATGGTGGTTATTTACACAGTAAGCCTTCAATCAAATTAATAATTTTTTAAAAATTGTGTAGTATCATTTATCTGTTCTTATTGGACCAACAGTTCAACATTATCCATCCGTTTCCTTAAATTCTAATCTAGCTGCAGTTGGTAGGTGACTGGAGGCTATCCCAGCTGTCACAGGGTGAGAGGCAGGGTAAAAGCTGGAAAACCCATCATGTGTAGACACCCTTCAGTCCCACATCTATGGCTAATTTAGAATGAGCAAATAATCTAGCATGCATGTCTTTGGAGCGTGGGAGGATGTCAGAGTACCAGTGGAAAAAGCAAGGGAGACCGTGCAAATCAGCAGATTTGAACCCAAAGGTAAAAAATTCAATCACAGTGGCATAAAATGATAAAAGTCAGTCACACTTGTGCATTTAATGCCATAAAAGTATCTCAAAATAGCTGCAGATTATTTTAATGACTTTGAGATGGACTGTGTCAGTTCTCTCTCTGATTATATGGTGCTGTTCAAACTTTCTAAATTTCCAAATGAAAGTGGCATGGGGCGGCTTCCACTGCAGTATGACCCTGTATTAGGCAGGTTCTGTTACTTGCTGATCTAGTAGAAATAATGCCAAGTGAACATTTGAACCTTCTCAAGTCCCGGAGCTCTCCGATGAGTGAAAGCCTGTCTGAGGTTCACTTGTTTCACTGTCACACTCACCTCTTTTGCTATCTTTTCCCTCCTCTGACAACAAACTTTGAACATTAATAATTTGGCTTTATTTGGAAAGGGGTGCAAACCCAGTGTGCTAGAAAAAATTAAGCACAGTACACAGTAAAATAATTTTACCTAATAATAATAACATAATTACTTTTCTATTTTATTTTACATATTTATATTAATACTCATAAAAATGTCATTTACTTTCACAGTTTCAGTCACTGACCTTTAGACTGGTGTTAAATGAAACTACACATACATCTGACTAATTATGTTTTATACAGTTTCATATAAGCTTTTCTTTCTGAGTCATTGACACATTTAATTCTCAGTATTAAGAATGAAACACTGGTTTTCACAATGACCATTTCTCTCATGCTCTCTGCTCTTGTGTTCTCATTTATGTTCTCATCTCCTTGCCCCCCCCCCCTCCTCAGACGAGGCACGCTCCAAAAAGTGCGGCATACTGGTCCACTGTCTGGCCGGGATCAGCCGCTCCGTCACTGTCACCGTGGCTTACCTGATGCAGAAGCTCAACCTGTCGCTCAACGACGCCTACGACTTTGTCAAGCGGAAAAAATCAAACATCTCCCCGAACTTCAACTTCATGGGCCAGCTCCTTGACTTTGAGCGGACACTGGGTCTCAACAGCCCCTGCGACAACCACTCGACCTCGCCGACGCACGACCAGCTCTTCTTCACCACGCCAACCAATCACAACGTGTTTCAACTGGACACGCTAGAGTCCACATGAAAATGAGACTTGCGTCTGTCCCCATTACAACATGTGGGGGGGGGATCATGGTGGTGTTGTTACCATGTCAACAAGTGGCTGCACTGCAGGAGAGCAGCCAGTTTCAATGAATGTTTTAGCCTCCTGAGGCTCGTTGTCTGAGAGCCTGGCCACGGAGCAGCGTTGAAGCGACAGGAGGAGTCACAGATGCCACGTTAAAGGGAATGGGGAGGTTTTTTTTTTTTTAACCCGGAGAGGGATACTGTTGGTTAACAAAGCTGTTCTCCCTTATCAACTTGTAAACGAAGAACAAGGGAGATTTAACTGAGATATTAAATGATCACAGCAGGACAGACAGCTTCATACAAAGATAGGAACATGGAGAATCTATAGTGCTTGATTTATAAGATGACTGCATCCTCTTCGTCTATCTGTCTCGGCTCTCGAGCCGAGGTGACTGGTGCCAAGTGGAAAAGCTGGGATTTATTCATAGGAAATCTCACTCTACTGAATGTAGAGTTTTTAAAAACCAAGGAATTAACACACACGCACGCACACACAAACACACAGATATAAACAAAGTATGTATGTTTGTACTGTGTGTAATGTATGTATGTTAACGTACATAGCAGAAAATGTATGGGCAGTCCTTAACAAATTCAGTATGTCTATATGCATTTTTGTATATTTTTATGTACATTTACGCACAGATCTATACCTTATAAATCTTATCTTTGTCCAAAAAGTAATCCAATCCAGTAATGGCTTAAGAGATTGTAAAATTAAAGTGGAATGGGTGTTGAGATGGTTCTTTTTTTTTTTTTTTTTTTAAGTTTTGTTTCTCTTTAGGTTTGTATGACCTAATGCAGTTTGCACAGTGGTGTAGCCATTGACTTGTTGGCACTTGGAACCGGTGCTGGAAGCAGTCAGATAAAGAGACATTCAGAGAAGAGGAGTGGAGAGAGGAGAGGCCAGTCCCAGGCTGCGACGAGTCCTGACAGCTGCACGGTGCAGTAGGGGGGGAGCAAAAACTGGGCCCTGAGCAGAGGACCAAGGATAGGGGTTAAAACAAGCAGCGGGCTAGAAGTAGCATGCCCTACTTCCAGGGTTAGGAGTTGAATCACGGCTGGAGGTGGGAGAAGTTACTTTTGCGTGTATGACGTTTGGCCAACTCTTTTCGAGCGCATTTCCCAGTTCTTTCTTCCTTCCCCGTATGACTGTTCATCCAGTTGTTTGTCAGCTGTTCTGGATATTTTAATAATTTGTTTTATTAAAATATCTCTTTCCTCCAAGTCAGTTTCTTGGCCTATGTTAGCCTCCTTCAAGAGAGACTTGCCAAAAAGTATTTGAGGTCAGGGGACTTTACCTTGTGGTCTGTGTTTGGATTCTGGTGTTGTGGACCGGGACTGGCCTCAGCTAGACTACACTTACTTAAGCAGTTTCATGTCCCTTAATTGCATTGGAGGAAATTGAGAAGGAAGGTCTTTCTAAAAAGGGATCACCCATTGTGTCAAAGAAAGCTTTGTCTGAGTTGATTCACCCTTAAGCCTTGGGTATATTATTAAAAGAAATATATATTAAACACAAATGAATATCCTACATAGAGCAAATATTAAACAGATCTTTATTATTTTGTATACCAGAGCATGCTGTGGTGCTGTATGCTCTCTAACAGTAAACTCAACCACGGGTTGGATGATACTTCACCAGGTGGAGCGACATAATGAGGACCGTTTTATTTAACTGCTGTTGCTGCTGATCACAGCGGCACACAGCATGTAGTCGAAGTGTTTTCTGAGACAGTGTCCACATCTGTAGCACTTGAACAAACCTGCAGCGATTTTCAGAAAGACTCCAAATAATACCATGCTAATTGGACTTGTAGGTGCGCTGGGCCTCATGAAAGAACATTTTCTTCTTCTTGCACAAATGTGTTAGAATTGCACAGCTGAGCCCGATGAACACCACCTATTAATCAGAAAGTCTGCTCCTTAACGTTGAAACCCCGAAAAGTTTATTTTTCTGTTCCAGCTTTCATGTACAAAAATGTTACTAGCAGGGGAAACACAAAGGGTCACACTGCAGAGATTAAAGTCTTGCTTTCTGAAATCGGCAGAAAAAAACTGTAACAAATTTAGCAACGTGAGTAATTACAATCCCTGAAAAACAAACTAACAAAAAAACTACAGAGAAATAACCTGCTATTTGCAGCTGTAATCAGAGAGCTGAATGCTCACAAAAAAACAAAAACATCTTGCTAAAGCAAAGCAAGTCCAGGTGGTGTTCTGTGCCAGGTGTAATGGGGGATATGTTTAGCTTGACAATGACCAGTATAGAGATGCTGAGGCAGCCGCTCTTAGGAAACAGCAACCGCAAAAACTGGAAACTATGTTCTCCCTTAAGGTGATAAAATGAATATACAACCTTAGGGTTAACTCAAAGATGCCGAGTTTGCTGATTGATCCGGCGCACTGGCGAGTTATAATAAATAATTTGGTTTTCACATGAGGTCCAGCATTCACAGTAAAACTGAGGAAATTTGTCTTCGAAGTCGAGATGTGGACGTTTGTCTAGACAGAAACTATGAACGGGGTTTTCTGCGAGCACAGCAACTGAATCTGGAGAGGGTTGGTTTTAGCTGGCCTTATATAATCTTTCTAACTTGTTTCTAATGCTGACTGTTCAATACTCTTTGTATCTCACCTTAGAAAAAAAAAATTGTGTGGAAAAAAAAAAAGTTTGTTATCTGTTATCTGAGTAAGAACACGGTAATAACAGACTGCAAGCTGTCTTTTTACCTTAACGGGTCACACGAGGTCCTCTTTGTTACTCTGCAATATATCAAAACACCTTTTTTTTGCAGTATTTTGTAGATCTAAGACCTCAACATTTTTAAATTTTCTTCTTTTTGTACTATATCTATTCTATGTAATTACACAAGATCCAGCTTGATTATGGCTTATGGACTGAAGTAACATTTCTCCTGGGGTGTCCAGTACCAACCTGAAAGACTCACTAACATACACATTTAAAGACAAACACACACACACACACACACACACACACACACACACACACACACACACACACACACACACACACTGCTCCACACAGCCAGAGCTGTGGTTCAGCATGCCAGTTATGTTTCACAATAGGCCGTCACACCAACCTGGCTTGAATAATTACAAGGTGTTGTTCCGTCTTGGTTTTGATATAATGTGCTCTATGCTATTCCTGTGGCCTTTCAATATTAATATACTGTATATCTCAGTATATATGTTATGAATTTATATGCAAAATTTCCTCTCCTGTTTTAGCGTCAGAGATGAAAATAATACTACCATGCTTGAATGGACTTTCCTTGTCTGGAGTCATATCCCACTTACAATAGGAAAAACACAGAGGACTTGATCACTTGCACCCTGGGATTGAAATATATTTCAGAACAGAGCTTTTCTATTTAAAAAGATACGATTGATTTCAAGCTGCTTTCTTGTGATTTTTTTTTTTTTTTCTGTGTGTGTCTTTGTAACAATGAAAGAGGAATTAAGTGTTTTTCTCTGTTTGTAAATTTGCCAGATCACGGGAACGGCCGTTTCTGTGTCCTTAAACTTGTAGCTACATCTTGGTGAGATTTTGCTCTGGAGAGAAAGGTGTGAATGAGCGAGAGGAGAGGAGAGGCGTGAAATACAAAGTGAAAGAAAAAGTGAATGATTAAAAATGTTACCTCAGTGAGGAAATTTTCAGGGATTTTTTGACAATGCATCTTGCATCGTGTTACAGCTTCAAAGTCACGTTGAATAGCTGTTTTGTATTGTGCTGTAAACAGTTTTTTAAAAAAAAAAAAAAGATGCAATCTGTCTGTGTATAAAAACAAAGGGTGTGTTACCTGGGGCAGTTTCACCTTTCTATCTACTGAAGGAAATGCGATTGACCCTACGTATTGTACAGTATATGGAATCAACACAAGACATGTTTATACCGCAAATAAATATTGAAATATTTTTTTCTTTAACATGCTTCCTCCTTATTTCTGACCACCAATCTATGCTGGAAATGACGTGAATTATAGTGAATGAAGAACTAGTTTTACTTATTGATGGCTTACAAGACACTTGTTGGGTTTTTTTGTTTGGTTTTTCTTTTTTTGGTATTAAGGAATCAGCATGAAGCATTAAAGTATATTATAATCTAAGTCCGCGGTTGGTGATTGGGTTTTTCCCAGGTTTTTTTTTTTACTGGTTCAGTCTCTATAAATTTCGGAAATGAACACTGAAAAAATTATCAGAAAATCTCTTGAAACTGGTAGTACAAAGCGCATATTCACTTTAAACAAGACTTTTTCAGACGGTTTCCCAGTCGTGGATTAAGCATGGTCCTAGACTAAAAGGAAAAAGTCAATGAAGACCACAATAGGAAAAAGTATTTAGTCCAGGATTAGACATAATCCCTGTATGGGAAACTGGGGTTTTATTTTCAGACAGTTTTGTATGATCCCAGAATTTGGGAAGATGGCAAAGAATGCAACTGCCTTGACAACTCTGCTTCTTCTCTATAAATAAATAAACAAAGTGAAGGTTTTGGGGTGGCTTAGTCAAAGTCCATACTTTGACTAGGTCACTCCAATTGAGGTCAATCCAATTGAGATGCTTTGGCAAGACCTTAAACAGGCCGTTCATGCTTGAAAACCAGTGTGGCTGAATTAAAACACTTCTGCAAAGAAGAGTGAGCCAAAATTGCTCCACAGTGATGTGAAAGACTCATTGTCAGTTATCACAAACATTTGATTGCAGTTCTTGCTGCCAAGGGTGACACAACCAGTTATTAGGTTTAGGGGGCAGTTACTTTTTTCACACAGGGACAGATAGATTTCTATAATTATTTTCTCTCAATAAATGAAATCATTATTTAAACACTGCATTTTGTATTTACTCAGGTTACCTTTGTCTAATATTAAAATTTGCTCGATGATCTGAAACATGGGGCAGCACAGTGGCGTGGTCGTTAGCATGTTACACTCATGCACAGGAAAATGCATTTGTGGGTTGCACCCATGAAAAACTTGCCAAATCTTCTCTGCCAATGCCAAACAGCTTATTCTGCTATTGACTCTAGTTTTGAGCTACTGGTACTCCAGGTGCTGACAATCAGGATTGTCATCACTGGAGGCAAACTCAATGCAGAGAATTATCAAGATGCGATTCTGCAACCAGTGACAATCCCATATTGCCGTAGTCTGAGACCGAACTCTTTTATCCAAAATGACTTCAAAATGACTTTAAAAGCAATCAGAATACCTCCGGAATTTGGAAGTGGAGAGGATGGAATGGCCTGCGTTCAGTCCTGTCCTCAACCCCTATTGAACACTTGTGGGATCATCTTGGGCATGCTGTTTGTGCCAGAGTGACCAACAGAACCACAATGGGATGCCACAGCAGTGTGTGACCAATCTGACCAATCTGTGTGACCGTTTGCTGCTGAGGCCCCTATTTGTTAAATGAGTAAACTGTTAAATTGCCAATATGTCTTGTTTCTTCAGACTTCAACCCTCCAATCCAATACACAACCCCAAACAAGCTCAATAGCTCAATAAACTGTTTGGCATTGGCAGAGAAGATTTGGCAAGTTTTCCATGGGTGAAACCCACAAATGCATTTTCCTTACAAATGTGGCACCAAATAAACAGCCTTTCCAACAGAATGAGTTTATTGGCAAGAGGCGTTTTTACAGCAAAGAAATAATCGGACAAACACAAATATCCTTAGTTTTTCTGCTAAGTTTATATTCATAGAACAATTCTGGGCAGTTTTGAATGAGTAGTGATTCATGAGTGACTGCTGGGTTTGAAACAATTCTCCAGTGTTGGTTGTAATAATATGGAAATGTTAAAAACTTCTATATTATTGCAACTAGTTTTCACTTTTGGGTTGACAAACGGTGTTGCGTCACACTTATCTGAACCAGGGTGTTTGATTTTAAAACAAGACCGCAGCAAGTGTTTGTTTTTTTTCTGTTTTTGTTTTTAGTTTTGCTTTACATAACACTTCCCCTTGTCTTCTTCTAAACCCACACACACACACACACACACACACACACACACACACACACACACACACACACACACACACACACACACACACACACACACACACACACACACACACACACACACAGAGTTTTGTTGTTCTTGTTGTTCCTTTGTGGTGGTTTAGGAGGTTTCTAGAAGCTGCCTATCCAGTTGCTTAACTAAAACTCTGCCACTTCCGTTCCCATATACCACTGCATGCTTTTTTATGTGCTGTAAAAATGAAACATGTCTGTGTTTAACATGAAAGACTACAAGTGCTGATCCCACTTCAACCATTTTGATCACACTGCTTATAGTGTGCAAATCCATGTGTTTAATTATGAGCGTTACTGCTTGTACTGATCTAGTATTTAAGTTTAGTTTCTTTGCACTTCTTTTTTTTTTACTAGATAGACCCCATAATAATCCTGCTTGCTGGAAGCAGAGAGTCTACAGTGCTTTATTATCTGTGTGTACACGTGAGCCAACGTAACCTTTGTTCTCTTCTCAATTAGTGCATAATAATGGCACATACGCACATGAAAGCAGGACAGAGAAAAAGGAAGCGAGAAGAAGGGTTGGTCAATAAAAGTGCTTCTCGAAGACAGCACTCTGAGCTGAGCTGGCTATAAATATCTTCCTCTTTTTCTCTCTGTCTCCTCCAGCGCAGTCTTCACTTCACCTCCTTCCTTCCACAGTAGCTCTCTGACAGCAGTGGGAATCATTGCAAAAATGACAAAGTGAGCCATTCACCTCATGGTAATTCAGACAGGATATTACAGTGACAGAGAAGGTGAAATAACGGAAATTAAGGCCCACCCTGTTTGAAGAGAATAGGGCGAATGATCGACAGTGCTGACTGATTACCTTCTGGTTTCCTGGCAACACCATGACAGGGTTTCCTGCATGAACATAATCATCATGACAGTTTGAGAAACAGGAACTATTCCCCACTCTAATTTGAATTAATGAACACTGAGAGTTTATCATAAACTTCAATAGTTAAAGGAATTAATCAGCAGCTTGGTGTCGTTTCCTGTGCTATCTTTTTTACTGAAGCACTTTCACGAGCTCGAAGAGTTGAAAACATGTTTCACACTGCTTACTATGAAGGCACTTCAGTATGGCATCCAAAAATGCACATTAAAAAAAAAAAAACTGGTAATTTTTGTCTCTGATGACTTCTTGTTTTATAACTAAAATCCTCAGGTGCAGATCAAGTTAGGATTTGGATATTTTCTGCCAATCAATCAATCAATCAATCAATCAATCAATAGTAAGAATTTTGTCTGATCATTCCAATTAACACAAAACAAATGTGGAAGTGCCAAAAACTGCAGTTCCTCATATGACCACTTGAGGCAGGCTTCAAAAGTGAGTCAAACTTTATCTTTTCCTGTGTTAAAACTCTAAACTTTACAGCAGGAATGTTTACAGCCTGGTACAAAAAAGGACTTTGCACTCTATGCCTAATTTCCCTCTTCATGACAACTACATGCTGGATGATTTTTTATTTATTGCAGCACATGCCTTTAAACTTTATTAGGAACAAGGGTCAGATGTCAGATGCATATTGGACATTAGCTGCTCTTTAACCTGCCAGCTTGCCTGTAAAAAGTTGCATGACGTGGGATTGCACACGTGCAAATGGTGCAGCTTACAGACCAATGCATTCACTGCTACCGTGTGAGTGTGAGGTGTGCTAGCTGGCTCTCCACTCCACCTAGGTAGCTCCTTCGCCTCACCTAAACCATGCATCACAATCGCAGGAGTGTGAATGTGTTTAAAGTAGACAGTTGCGCGGGGCTATATGTGAGAAAGGAAAACTGTAGAAAATATTTCCACCTGATTTTCCTGCAATTGTCTGAAGTTCATGTAAAAAAAAGCAGCATATAGATTCAGTTTGTTGAGCAGTTAGCTAGGTAACTTATCTCTCCACTTTCTAATCCAAATATGGCCACTACTAACTCAAAAAACAAACAAAAACAAAACAATGATGGTAATAGTGCTAAACTCTAGGCTTTTAAACAGTTATATATATAAACCAGCAGATGATGTCATGGTAGCAAAGTCCATCTTTTATACACAGTCTACAGTTTCAAGTAGGTGGCCAACATTAAATTAGCCTGGCAAGCTAACAGTCAATAATAGTTGAAATTAAGTTTTAAAAACAAAATAGCACTTAGCCAAAGGGTGGTCATAGTAGCTTTGGATTTCAAATTTGGCAGTACAGTCTGGGTCAGTACACAGCTTTAACACATAACAGTCAGTTTATAAGTTTCAGGGAATACTACTATATATGAAAATAGTTGCATAAAGCCTTTTGTGGCTCCTGAGGGAACAGTGTAAAATCTGGTGAATTACCTCAAGTGATGTTGCCTGAGTCAGCGTTGACCACAAGACAATGAAAATAAAAATAAAACATCTGGTGGTTTGAGTTAAAAAGAAATGAGTGAACCAGACCTTCACTGCCTTCACATTTGCAAATACTAAAGAACCCTCACACTGGGGATTATGCAGACTTTTAAGCTTTCTACTGTGAGTCCAACACTATTATAGTACTTTTGAAAAAGGACTACAGGGCTTTAGGAATGCAGGTGATTATCACCAGGTGTTCACCAGATATGATGAGTAAAGGTGACTAAAGGGTCAGAGCAGAAAGGTTTTCCATTTCCACACTTCCTGTCCTGCAGGCGTCAACATGCCCCGGACAAAAATGTGCCATAAAACTGCCTGTGTGAGGTGCTTCCATTCCTACATTTGTACTTTTTCATTATTTAAGCTTCAGTATGCTTCTATCAGTGTCAATGAAAAAAAAAAAAAATTATATATATATATATATATATATATATATATATATATATATATATATATATATATATATATATATATATATATAAAACACATTGAATATAAAACTTGAATGTCCTCAATGTGATATGCTGTTGCTGAATTCAGTACAGATCTATTTCAGTAATGGCTCTGCTTCCATCTTCTTTCAATGAGACTTCCCTCCTTGACAAATAGAGCTGAAACACTTAAAAATAAATTACATCTGCGACAGTCATGACAGTGACAAACTGAGAAGCTCGGGTCTTGAGACTTTTACAAAAGCACCTCTATTGCTGGTTCCTTTAATGGGCTCAAATAATTACAGTAAATACCTGCTATGACTGCTGCTGCTGCTACAGTACTTATGCGAGCACAGTCCTCCCACCATGAGTGGTACTGTACTGATGCAGTGTACACTCTCAGCTGTCTTCACAGTTATATAAAGAACCAGAGCAGCACTCTCTTCAGTAACGCACCACTTCAAGAGTACAATGAAAGGGGATTTGGGAGCAAGCAGAAGCAGAGGGAGGAAAAGAGGAGGGAGAGATCATGTTTCAAATTAAAACATGATTAAAACATGAAAGTTTCCATTAAAAGTAAAATGGAAACTTTCAGCTACCTACATGTTGTGTATTCCTTAAATCTGTGTACCATTTTGTGATCTCTCACATCATCATCTTTTACTTCACTAGTTTGCACCTAGAATTATGGATACCTCATTAGCTTGCATTTGTTATAATGTAAAATTTATCTTTGTTCTGCAAAAACACAATAAAATCCTGGTAAGATGCTTTTGGATGGCACTCCTAAGCTCCAGTGTTGAATCACCATTTACACAAATCAGTTTTCATATTGCATATTGCTCCTTTAAACCCCACATAAAGGCATTAGTATAGTGCAGCGTGCTGCCTCCAAAAGAAACTCTTAAGTGAGGCCTCTCCTAGTCATCATCATGACAAATTAAACTGACATAACATCTGGAGTTGATGCAAATCCTTCCACAGTCAATATTCACTGTTATGATCACACCATATGGGTACTCGTGGTGCAGTTTATGTAGCCACACTTGTCAGTGTTAACGCACTTGTGCAATCACAGCATGGAAGTTTGCGATTTGAGACACAGTGATTATTTCATGCTTTAACACTGTCCGCCATATTTAACCTAAATATAGGGTTGACAAATTTGAATGTACAGTCACAGAAAATATGACAGATTTGCTTTCACATCCTCAACTGTGCCAGCTCCGCTACAGACACAGGCCAAAAACTGTGATTATGGAAACGTTCGTTTTAGGGTGAAAAAACTGTCTAATACATATATTAGTGTGGAAAAAAACAAAAACCCTGATTGCCAAGGGGTGACCATGTTAAATTTAGTCCATCTTGAGATCACTTTTTCTCTCCAATCATTAAAATAATAATTGTTAGACATAAACGTGCATATTTGCCATCCCGGCATCAAATATACTTACCATGTTGTCTGTCTATGCTTGCATGTTTGTCCAAGTATGCTCACAATTATTAAATGAAATTAATAAATGTTATTTTTGTATCAAGAGGGTCATTCCCAAAAAGCTTTTAGCAAAAAATATCTTGGCAACAACCATCTGTAAAACAGGGTAGAGGCTCTGTCATGTTCTGAGGCTGCATTTCATCTTGACAAAATTGATGGAATTATGAACACAGAAAAGTATGGTCAGATTTTGATCCACCATGCAATGCCATCTGGAAAGCATTCTGATTGGTAGCATTTTCATTTTTCAGCACGACAATGATCCCAAACACACTGCAAATGCAGTAAAAGCATACCTGGATAGAAAAACATACAGTGGAACACTGTTGTCATGGTCCTGGACCTTTTGTCCAGTGTTTTGTGTTACTGTTTAATTTTCTCTATGTGTTGTGTCAAGTCCGTGTCTCTGTTTAGTATTAGGGCCACATTGAGAAAAAATAAATAAATTATGCATTTTGAGAATCAAGTCAAAATTTCGAGAAAAAAGCCTAAATACTATTTTGAGAAAAAAGTTGTCATTTCAAGTCAAACAACTGCCACGGCTGCTATACCCTCTACATATATTAAAGTTTAAAAAATGACTATAAATCCAAGTTTGTCTTGCATTAAAGGCTAGCTTTATTAGTGAGATCCAAAGAAAGCTACATGCTACCCTTGCATATCCGTGGGACTTGGTTACAACTTGTTTTGCGACTGAAGAATGTATACTTCATCACATCACCTGTCAGCTGCTGACGTCTGATTAACCACATGCCTGAACAAAGTTTTGAATACCACACCTTAACCACACTTAGTGACTGCCACCAATGCAAAAAAAAAAAAAAAAAAAAATCAAATTACATAGATCGTATCTTGGGAATAAATCCATGTGTAAGTTGTGTGGAGGAGTCAGATTTGATTAAATACTTGCAGACTGGCATCAAAGCAATGATCTTCGTTAGTACTGTAGCTCTGTACTGTAAGTGTGGTCATCTGATGTCAGTATGTGCACGTGCAGCCACCTGTGCCTATGTGAATGTTTGACTTTGACCCCGTCCTTGGAGAGCAAACATTCGGTCTGTTCTTATCTGTTTGCCCCTGGTGGCATTGCCTAAGAGGCCACTGTGGTATTTGTTTAATGGAGGTCAGTGATGATGATGGTACATGATAGGAAATACATTTATGGCCAATTTTATGAACTCAAAGATGGCTTTTTGTAAATACAGCTATTTAACTTTTCCCCCTGCATTATTTGGCGATTACAACTACATATTAGAGTTACAGTTGTCATCTGCTCAAATGTTTAGTCATTAAGGATAAAATGAGGTCAGACTTATTACTTTACATGGCTGTTGTTTGTTCATTTACTACTGCTAGAATGCTTCTTTTACCCACTGAGGCCTCTTTCTAAGTTTATTTTCTTTCTTTCTTTCTTTCTTTCTTTCTTTCTTTCTTTCTTTCTTTCTTTCTTTCTTTCTTTCTTTCTTTCTTTCTTTCTTTCTTTCTTTCTTTCTTTCTTTCTTTCTTTCTTTCTTTCTTTCTTTCTTCTCCCCTGCCTCTTTCAACTCCAGTGCCTCGCTCTGAGCTAGTCTAACTTCACTCATACAGGGGTGAGGGTCAGGTGCTCGACAGGCTAACAAAGTACGGCACACATCCGCTCATACGTTAAAGAGTAACAACAGCAGGTGATTGCTGTACTACGTGACCACAGTCCAGGCTGCACAAGCTGGGTCTTGGCAAAGACAAATTAGAGTTTTAGGGGGGGAAATTACAAGAACAATCAAAATGTAGTGTGTGTTTGTGCATACAAATTTAGGATCTTTTCCTTACAGTAATGGTTAATCTACCTCCAAAGGAGACAGTGCCTGAAAATGTATTTGTTGTACTTTGAAATCATATATGTTTGTTTAAACTACAGATGATTAAAGGCATGTTTGTGGACATGTAATTGCATTACTTTAGTAATTGCTCACTGGCAGTGATCATGGTTTTTGGGGAAAAAAAACCATCTTGAATTGTACTCTATAATAGTCCAGAACCACTTTAGTCAGATAAAATTGCTATTTCCAGTCAGTCAGTTTCTGCTTGGCAGACTGTTCTTGGGCCTTCATGCACTTCCATGTACATACATTGAAAGCTTAAGGTAGGGAGAGCATTAACAAGACCTGGCAGGCATTCCTGAGTGGTCACATGACATTGACTAAGTCAGAAACAGCATGAAAAGGAGGAGCTGGGTTAGAAGTGGGTTGCAGAGGGGCTTGCATCAGCTGGTGTGGGACAATGTTTGCAGAATGAGTTTGACTTTGTGCCCTGCACAAACTAAAGCTGTTTTATTTTAAATTACTGCTGCACATCTGACCACAACCTGTCTGTGAGGGTTCATGGGTTTGACATCAGCACCTTTTTTGGACTTTATTATTATTATTACTATTATTAGCAAATCCCTGCGCTGCACATAGGAGATAGGGACCATGCATACATATACTAGAATCATAGTATGATGCTATGATACATATACACCATTCTTATCTGACATTCCATTCTGTATTATGACATTCCATTTGGTGCTCAATTGATCTGTCAAATGTACAAATACATTTGATTTTTGAGTGCCATATACTGTAGATGCTGGCACTCACAGTGCCCTGGGAAATGTTTATGCAAAGTTCCATCAAGACTGGCCCGCTCATCTAGGAGAAGATAGGGAAGATACAAGCATGCATACACTATACTGCAAAAAAGTATTCACTCACCCATCCAAGTAACTGATTTCAGGTGATCCAATCACTTCCATTCCCACAGGTATATAAAACCAAGCACCTAGGCATGCAGACTGCTTTTACAAACAGTGGTGAAATGTGGGTCACTCTCAGGAGCTCAGTGAATTGGTATTGTGATAGGATGCCATGTGCAACAAGTCCAGTCGAAATTGAAATTTCCATGCTGCTAAACATTCCACAGTCAACTGTTAGTGGTATTATAACAAAGTGGAATTGACTGGGAATGACAGTGACCTCCAAACTTCATGTGGCCTTCAGATTAGCTCAAGAACGGTGTGTAGAGAACTTCCTGGAATGGGCTTCCATGGTCAGGCAGCTGCATCCAAGCCAGACATCACTTCTCTGTCTGGCAATCAGATGGACAAGTCTAGGTTCAGAGATTGCCAGGAGAACGGTGCTTGTCTGACTGCACTGTGCCAAGTGTAAAGTTTGGTGGAGGGAGGATTATGGTTTGGGGTTATTTTTCAGGCATTGGGCTCAGCCCCTTAGTTCCAGTGAAAGGAACTCTTAATGCTTCATCATACCAAGATATTTTGGACAATTTCATGCTCCCAACTTTGTGGGAACAGTTTGGGGATGACTCCTTCCTGTTCCAACATGACTGCGCGCTAGTGCACAAAGTAAGGTCCATGAAGCTATGGATGAGTGAGTTTGGTGTGGAAGAACTTGACTGGCCTGCACAGAGTCCTGACCTCAACCTGATAGAACACCTTTGGGATGAATTAAAGTGGAAACTGTGAGCCAGGACTTCTCATTCAACATCAGTGTCTGACCTCACAAATATGCTTCTGGAAGAATGGTCAAAAATTCCCATAAACACACTCCTAAACCGTGTTGAAAGCCTTCCTTGAAGATGTTATAGCTGCAAAGGGTGAGGCGACATCATATTAAACCCTATGGATTAAGAAGGGGATGTCACTCAAGTTCATATGTACATATCACTTTTGGAATTATAGTGTACATGTGCTTGGATACCATAGTGTGTTATTATTATTATTGTTGTTAATGTCTTGTTAGCATTCACTTGGATATCCTGCTCTGTTTGTACCTTTCACTTACCATTTCAGATCCTGCCACTCCTTTCCCACATTCCCACCAGTGTGATCACCTGATCCTTCCTGCCTTCTCACTTGTTTCCATTTGCATAATCACAGGGTATACAGTATTCGAACTCCTCACGTCTGTTTTTACCAGTCTGTGTTTGCTCATTGTTATATAGTCCAAGCCACTCCTTGTGATGTTTGATTTTCTGCTTTATTATCTCTGCCCAGAACTTCTCTGTTACCTGATTCCTTTGACTCTCTGCCTGCCTTGAAACTTATGTTTTGCTTCTAAACTTGAAGTTGACCTTTATCTTGGTTTGTGACTGGGCCATCTGTTGTCAACAGATTCTCATGTACGCACACCCTGAATTTAAGGTTATTTTGCTATTTTATGAGGCAGAATTCAATACATAACAGCTTGACTTCTTGGACAGCTCAGACTTCCATTACATCTTGATGCAGCAATCTCCTTCACTGTGGGTTTCACATCCTTTTCATATTAAACCCCTCTTGTAGTTTCAAGATTTGAAATTACATGAAACTAATATTTCAGCACACAAAAAGGCACCTATCAAATCATCAGTGATTAGGCACGATCCCCTCTCTGGCATTCATAATTGGTGAATGAAACGTGGCAGTGGGCTCCTCGGATGGATTAACAGACCATTAGCACGTCGAGTCCTTTAAATTTTCCAATGGTCTCAGGCCTTAGACCAGCACTCAGCACTCATCTTTCACCCCAGCTGCTCCTTCACATTGAATGGTTATATTAGAAACAACTGCCTGATGGAGGCAGTTTCAGACAAAACTCCACCCCTGAAATAACAGCTTAATTTGTATGCAGTAAGAAGGATAGTTTTAATCTTCAAGATTTCTGTTAAGCAAAAATTTTAATACAATTTGACAATTTTTTTCCAGCAATGTGCAATAACTGAACTTGTACTCTGTAATAGCCACTATTCATCAATAGTTTTTATATTAACCTTGGAGACATTCAGAAGAAACCACTAAACATCAGACAGGTGAAACTGTTAGCCTTATTTAATGAGGAAGCTTTCACTAATGATTTGTGCAGCTACACCATAAACACCATTTCTAGAATGAACAACACGTTTCCTTAAATGGGATGAAAGAGGATTTCAACATAACAGGGTGTTCAAAGCACCAAGTTTAAATAAGTTTAAATATTTTACTGGGGTTGAATATGACCCCAATACCTGATTTACTCTTCTTCTGTCATTTCCAGCAGAATGACTTCTTAAAGCTTGCTTACTGGCCCCAGTCATCAAGTCACATGATATTTCTGAGAGAAAATGGGATCTGAAATTTTGGAACACACCCTGCAACCACAAATAACCACAGGTGTCACCCAATAAACCAGGACTGGAATTTTAAATTGGAATTTTAACTATAATTATTATAGTTACTAAGTTTCTGGAATTATATTAAAACAGTGTTTGTTTAAAGCAGTTCATGTGCTCAAAATATTCCTAATCCTGCTGAGCAAGATAGTTTTTGGTAAAACCAGGGCATTTGTATGGGGTTTCAACTTTAATTTGAATTAATGAATATTTCGTGTTTACAGCAGTCAAAGAACATATATGGAATTGAAAGGGAAAAGTGAGTTTCTTTATGCTGAATAACAGTTCCCATTTTATTAATTGGACATGACACAGGATTGTTATTTCAGCCATTATTGTTTCTTTATTTGGCAAGACTGGTTTTGCCCTTTTCACTTTGTTAGCTGGATCATCATTTTTTTTTACTGTCACTGATTTTCTTCTGCTGTCACTGACCTATATACTACAGTATGTGCCCTCTTTTGCTGTTTGTGGGGTCAACCAAAATGAATTGCAGTGCTCATTTACAAAGTAATAATTGAACATGCCAACAAAAGCAATAATACGGCCCAGAGATTGTTGTATAAAATAGGGTTTGGGACAACAATTTGCACACAGGGAAGCATGAGCAACATCAGGCTTTGGATACACAGGAGTGACTTTAAGAGGAATTAGTTCCTTGTGGTTTTGTCTTGTAATACTATTTGTGGGAGTAGTACAGAATACACCAGACTGATCCTTTGTCATTTTACTCTTACAACATTTTTACACACCATGAGATCAGAGCAATCATTTGCTTTATTCTCACTTAAAATTAAAATCCAGCACAGAAATATGGAACAGATATACGGCAACTATCGAGCAATGTTTGATGTCCAAATTGCACATACTAATGAAGCTATCACATCTAAGAAAATCTTCATTGCCACTTGAAATTAGAGCACATTTTCTTCCTCTGTACAGTATCTGTTTATTTGTGCATATCAGAAGCTTTAATACACGCAGACACTCTGCAAGCAGTGATCTGGTGATTGTCTTTCTGTTCTTATCTTGTTTTAACTCCTCTCACATTCTTGTAAATGTCTGTACACTCCAGCTGTAGCGTGAAACCTGCGAGGACACTCAGTCCCCTGGCTGCATGAGGCAGAGAGATGGGGAAGTGGAGATAAAAATAATTTCTGCAGGCCGATCCATCTGATGATAACAGAGTGCTCCTTGACTGTTACCATGGTAACTGTGAACAGGAAGGAAGTGGAATTGTTGCAGAGCTCAGCAGGACTGTCACTACCACTGACAGAAAGCAGTATAAGTAATTACAACTTGCAAAAGACCACACGTGCGTGTTGTTGTTTTTTTCTGGTTGATAAAGACTGTTTTGCCCGGTACTGCATCTCAAACAGCAGGTTGATTTAAGATTTGATTTTAAGGTTCGGATGAGAATCGGGTTTCATTTTGGTTTGGGTATAAACATTTTAATGTATTTTGTCACTGAATGACTTCACAAAAAGATATTTGTTTGTGTGTGTGTGTTATTAAAATACTACATAACTATTACTAGCTCTGACTTATTTGCTGTGTAGCATTTTGTGGTTGTAGTGGTGAGCTTATCATTGTGCGCTGGACTCTAGCCAGAGTCTTATCTGACCCCATTAGATTATCTATCAACTTGCATAATCAGCCTCAGCAGACTCCCACTGGCCTAAACTGTGGAGTACTGTACTGAACCTGTACTGTACTGTACTGAAATAAACTGAGACTGTGCACTGTGACTAGCAGGAGTTACTCAGTCCTCTTTACAGTTACAGTACTCCCTGCTGAAGTGTCTTTTTGTAGGAAAACAAAATTGTTCATGTTGCAGCGATAAGATTTGGGATCAGAAGCTGTACTTTCATCGAACTGTAGGCAGGGCAAAAGATGAGCTTCTTTAAGTATTCTTGAATTATATCTATTTAGTCTCCCTGGAATAAACTCTGACAGGGATAGATGAGAAATAACTAGACTTGAATAGACTAGACTAGACCAGACCTGACTTGACTTGACAAACATGCACGACAGCGAAGAACAACTAATGATGTGACAAAGAACTGACTGGAACACAGACAATATATACACACTAGGTAATGGGCAAATGGGAAACAGCTGGGAGGGAAACACAGGAAGCAAAACTGAACCTAAAGCACAAGGACCAAAGACAGACCAAAATAAAACAGGAAGTAACCTAACACTTTACACACAGAAATGTAACAAAAACAGAACTATACAAAAAGAACATAAAACACTGGGCCACCGGCCCAGGACCATGACATAAATTTGTCCAAACCCAGACTCGCCCATCAGCTTGCCAGATGGAGAAGTGTGATTCATCACTCCAGAGAGCACATCTCCACTGTTCTAGAGTCCAGTGGACTGCAAGGTATTGCAAGGTAACAACCATACAATAAATACAGAGAAAATTCAAAAATCAAAACAACCCCCTATGACCAAGCACCTGGCAACAGTGGTAAAAAAAAACCAAACCCTCCTTTTTAAGAGGAAGAAACCTCTGGCAGAACCAGGCGCAGGGAGGAGCATCAACTGCCGCAACCGGTTGGGGTTGAGGGAAGGGAGACAGGGCTAAAAAATAGATCATTTCGTCAGTAGTTTCACATCCTCACTGCATGGAACTCTGGTTACTGTGGGTCCTCTGAAAAAGAAAGCTTCAAATCAGAATTGCTAATTACAATGTTCCAGCCTAGAAGTAATAAATGGATGTTTCTAATTTCAGTGATATTGCGCAAATGCAAGAAAGCAGTCCTACATATATATTTTTTAATATGTGCATTAAAGAACATATCCTAGTCAAAATGACAAGGCTCCTTATTGTGTTACTGGAGGCCAAGGTAATGCCATCTGGAGTAAGTATCTGGTTAGACATCATGTTTCTAAAGTTTGTAGGGCCGAGTACAAAAACTTCAGTTTTATCATCCAGGCCTTTATATCTTTAAGACATCCCTACAGTTTAATTAATGGATGTGTGCCATCTGGCTTCATGGATAGATAAAGCTGGGTATCATCTGTATAGCAATGACATTGTATGCAATGCTTTCTAATATTACTGCCTAAGGGAAGCATGCATAATGTAAATAAAACTGGCACCTAGCACAGAACCCTGTAGTTAACCTTAGTGCGTGAAGAAGACTCCCCATTTGCATGAACAAATTGGAGTCTATTAAATAGATATGATTCAAACCACTGTAGCACAGTACCTTTAATACCTATAGCATGCTCTAACCTGTGTAATAAAATATTATGGTCAGCAGAGGTGGGAAGTAACGAAGTACAAATACTTCGTTACTGTAGTATTTTTCAGGTATCTGTACTTTACTTAAGTATCTATTTTTCTGACTACTTTTTACTTTTACTCCCTACATTTTTACACAAGTATCTGTACTTTCTACTTCTTACATTTTCAAACAGACTCGTTACTTTTTAACACGTCAGAGAGAAATTTGCATTTCCGGTCAGTGCGCCGTCAAACATCAAACGATCTGAGCCTAAACGGAGGAATAATAACACATAAGAGACAATCGTACTGGTGTATCCTCCATCATCGGGGCTGATCTCGTACAAAGGGATTAAATACGCAAACCCATATAATTAATGTATCATTTATAGCGCTATAATCGGGCCGGACCGAGTCCGTAAGTTGCGCTGCGGCACATAAACAGCTTAGCTAGCGCTACTGAAGAGGAGCGAGCATGAAGGGAGTAACGTGTGGCAGGTAAATGCAACGTTTCTAAATGCTCAACAAATATCAGCAAACACACAAAGTGTGTGCAGTTTGTCACACAGTGTGTCTGCTAGCTAAAAGAAGAGCTGCTGTATTTCAGGGCGAGCAAAGAGAGAGAAGTTCACTCAGAGATGGAGAAAGAGGACAGGAGAGGAAGAAGAGGTTAGAATTAAAGGTAAGGACTGGAAAATAAACTGAAGTATGCTGACTTTGTGTAATTCAAAGATTGTATGAAAATACTGCAGTTTAGTGTGTAATAAATAGGTTAGCTTGTTGTACTGTATTTACAGTAAAGCTCTGTGTTGGACTGGAGCACAGTGTTTGTGTTCATGGTCAGAGTTACAGGTTACATCAGTGCAGCAGAGATGAGTTTGAATCAAAGCTGCTGATGCTGAGAATCATCTTTGTGAGTTCACTTCATCCACACAGAGCAGTAAACCTCAGAGCAGCAGCAGCAGGTCAGCTGATCACAGCCTGCACACCAACATCATTTACTGCAGCTCACAATAGAAAGTTGTGATTCTTCTCCCCATGCAGAGCCACTACAGCTGATCTTAGGGTTCCTCCAGCTTCTGAATCCCACTGTAACCCCTGAGTATCCTCATGTTTGTGTTTAGGTGGAGGCACAGTCACCCTCTACTATGGAGGACGCAGAGAACAGAGCTGTGTTTAAATTCCCTTTAACAGTTTGTGTCCTACATAACAGTTTCAAGCTGAGTGCACTCATTAGGATTAAAATTTAGATTGGAATAACATGTGTATTCTCATGTAATATTATTTTATGTTATTACACTAATATATAATGAGGTTCGGTTTGTTTTACACAAAAATAGCAGGTAGAAACATCCTCCAAAGAACTACTTTTACTTTCTTACTTTGAGTACATTTCAGAGCCTGTACTTTTTTACTTTTACTTAAGTAGAGAAGTTGAACCAGTACTTCGACTTTTACTAAAGTATTTTTTAACATAAGTACTTGTACTTCTACTTAAGTACAGAATGTCAGTACTTTTGCCACCTCTGATGGTCAGCAGTATTGAACACTGCACTGAGGTCTAGCAGGATAAGCACAGAGATGAGTCCCCTGTCAGAGGCTGTAAGAAGATCATTTGTAACCTTCACTAATGCTGTTTCTGTACTGAAATGAATTTTCAAGAAATTTTGAGAGAAAAAGGAAGGTTGAAGATTGGCCTATAAGACAGCTGGGGCAAGTGATTGCTTTTTAAGAAATGGTTTAATTACTCCTGCCTTAAAGGTGGTACATAGCCAATTAATACACATACACAAATCATATTAAAGATTGAAGCATCAATTAATGGAAGGACTTCTTTGAGCCATGTTGTAGGAATGAAGTCTGAGACACACTGATGGTTTGGAAGAAGTAGTTACTGAAGTTAACTCAGAAAATGGAATGTTTTAACTTGGTATGACTTATATAACATAACATATGAATTTGTTTATATATTAACTTTGTAATCTGGCTGACAGAACACAACATTCAGTGATAAGTCTCCAAGAATTTTAGTATTTATTTGGTACATGGCGATGCACCTAACTAGATTTCTTTTATATTCTTGAATATGATAACACTGAAGTGATAAAAACAAAACAGGATGCTCTTATTGCTGTTATTCTGACTTATTGATAGATCAACCATTTTTAGCATGAAAAAAAATAAGTGCATTTTCCAGACACATATTGGGCTAGGCAGCTTCAGTTTCCTGGGTTGAAAAGAGTTCATGTAGTGAAGAATCACTCGCTGTGTAAGTAAACCTTCAGGAAATTAGTCTTTAATCCTTCAATAATGCTTCTCTCTTAAGTGCTGAAGCTGACAAAGCATTCCTCTTCTGGCCTGAATTTTTTACACACCATGCTCTATTCTTTGTATGAAGCCTTGAACTACACTGAGCTGTATTACATAATGCCACAGGATTCCCTGTTGAGCAGACTACATGCACAAAAAAGGACAAGAGAGATCATATCCTGCTAGTATTCATATTTTTATGTCAGTTTTGTCTTTCCTTTCTGTTTGATGAAACTGAATACAAATCTAGCGGTTTGAGTTGATGCTTGTTGAGTGCAGAAGCTTGGATAATATCTTTCTTATCACAGAAAACTTAGAAGTCTCTACTTCTGTGCCAGATACACTTTGCTAAACCCGGTTGATCCTGTTGCAGTGTGATTCAGATACATTGAGCTTTGGATGGTGTTTAACAAATGAACACACTGACAGAATGGGTAACCCCGAGCTGTGTCCTTTAGAAAGACTCACTGAAGGCTGTTTATTCACAGTGCTATTTTAAAATAGCAACGGTGATGAAAAGGAAAAACCACGCTGTAGTGTTGTGTAACCACTCTCAGCTCCATTTACAAAAAAGTCATATAATATGTATATTGGTGGCAGAAACCATCCATTATATTTTCAGGACTCCAAGCAGTAATGTGTGATAATAGCTATATTTGATGAAGCAAAGAAACTGAACCACATCCACCTACCACATTAGCTAATCTGATACTTTAGTTTCACATAGCCTATTTATATTTTGAAGTTCCAGTCTCAGCACCAATGACTGTAAATGGACATAGCCTTCAAGTCTAAAAAGCCAATTCTACATAGATATAGAAAGGTGATTTAAGTGACTTTGACCATGGCACATTGGGCTGGTCTGAATATTTCAGAAAAATTACTTGATGAAAAAAATGAGAAAAAGAGAAACGTTCCAGTGAATGGCAGTTCTCTGAAAATGCCTTGTTGATGTCGGGGGTCAGAGGAAAATGTCCAGACTGCTTCAAGCTAATAGGAAGACAATAATAACTCAAATGACCACTTGTTACATCCAAGATATGCAGAAGAGCATCTCTGAACACATGTTGAATATTAAAGTAGCAGAAGACCACATCTGGTGCCTCTCCTGTCAGCTAAAAAAACAGGAAACTGAGGCTTACCAAAATTGGACAACAGAAGATTGGAAAAATGTTGCATTTGGATGGTAGGATCAGAATTTCACATAAACAACATGAAAGCATGGATGTGTCTCCATCAGTGGTTCAAGGGAGTAAGAACCTTGGGTCCCATAGTACCAGTTGAGCATTGTTTAAATGCTCCAGCATACCTGAGTATTGTTGCTGACTATGTCCATCCCTTTATGACCACAGTGTAACCATCTTTTGGTGTTTGCTTCCAGCAAGATAACACATCATGTCACAAAACTCAAATCATGTCAAACTGGTGTCTTGAACATGACATTGAGTTCACTGCTCTCAGATGGCGTCCACAATCACTAGCTCTCAAACCAATAGAGCACCTTTAAGATGTGGTGAAACAGGAGAGGGCCGCACGGTGGCGCGGTGGTTAGCACTGCTGCCTCACAGTTAAAATACCATCTGGAAGGCCTGGGTTTGATTCCACCTTGGCCCAGGCCCCTCCCTCTCTCTCTGTGTGGAGTTTGCATGTTCTCCCCATGTCTGCGTGGGTTTTCTTCGGGTACTCCAGTTTCCTCCCACAGTCCAAAGACATGCACTTACTGGGGTTAGGTTAACTGGAAACTCTAAATTGCCCATATGTGTGAATGAGAGCGTGAGTGTGGACGTTGTCTGTCTCTCTGTGTTGGCCCTGCAACAGGCTGGCGACCTGTACAGGGTGTACCCTGCCTCTCGCCCTATGTCAGCTGGGATAGGCTCCAGCCCCCCCTTGACCCTAAACAGGATAAGGGGAAGTGAATGGATGGATGGATGAAATAGGAGATTTACATCATGGATGTCCAGCATCGCACAAAGAATTAAGACAGTTGTGAAGTTAAAAGGGGGTCCAACCCAGTATGAACAAGGTGTGCCTAATGACGTGACTGTGGATGTTATAAGATTTACTGTATGTCCTATTTTGTCAGATTAGGAACATGCACAAATGGGACACTTTTGTGAATAAATCATAGTATTTTCACTCGAGTCATGTAATTATGTTGGATGAGAAAAACATGAAACGGTCACTTTCATAAGTAAATTCTAGAGACATATAAAGTCAGATGATAAATACAACATGTAGAAAACAAACATTTACTATATGTTTTGTCCCATATGCATTTCTTATGTGAATTAGAAAGTTAGGACAAAGTTAGCAGATTCTCTGCAGCCACCGCGGTCCTTTGCTGTATACTTAGGTTTTAGTACATCACTTTGAAAAACTTACAAAAGACTGGGGAGTCCATTTCTGTTCTCATATTTTTGTAATTTTTGTTGAATTAAAAGACAGCCAGATGGAGTGGGAACGGCTTGAGTCACATGTCCTGAACACTGTGCTTTGAATATTTTGATGTCGTGTGTACTAAATGCTCAGTAGTGTTAATATTTTGACTGGTTGCTGGTGTGATCTGAAAACATTGTGTGGTTATGAGCGCAGATGAGGCTGTTTTGATGGGTTTGCGAGGTGTCGCCAGAAGATTTGGCGGTTCTCTGAATGTGGCTTCAAGAATGGATTTTGTGTTTCGTTACGAGAAGAGGCTTGAAGGTTTCAAGAAATCTGACTCAGCAATGTTATGTTCATTTTGGGAACTTGTGGGAGCTTTACAACCTTGGGACAGTTGCTCACTTTCATTTTCAGTTTTATGAGCCCAGGAGCCAAATAATGAGTGGGTACCATTTTAAATTCTATTCCTCTCTTATCATCTCTGCCTTTGTTGTTTAGACTAAACAAGCATGCATAGACTGCATGTCTAGTACTTTATTACTGAGAAGTACACACAGCTTTGAATCTACGGGGATAAGAGCTCTCTGGTGGATTCAAAATAATCATGAATGTTCTTTCCACATTGTAATCTCATTATGTGCTCACAGGGTGTTCTCGTTTCATTCAAATGCTCCTAATTGTCTCTGTGGCTAATTTATCCCATGCCTCTTTTTTCTTTTGCACAGCTAATGGATTTTTTTTTTTTTTAACAGTCCTCTCTCTCTCTAGCTCTTTTTCATCTCATATGCCGTCTCTGTCTCTTCTTGTCTCACTCTGACTCTTTTCTTCTATCTGTCTCACCTCATTAGCGTCCATTATCCATAGGGAGAGCTAAAAGCTAAAGATGCAGTGTTCAGAATCATGATGTCAACAAGTCATTTCCTGCAGGAGATACAGGACACTGTGAATGTGTGTGTATGTCTGGGCTACTAATGAGCTACAAATCCCCTAGTTTATGTTGCGGTCCAAGCTGTGTATCAGTGCTGCTTATTGGCGAACATGAATCTGGGCTTTGCAGCCCAGCAGCTGGGATGTCTACATCTGTGTGTGTGTGTGTGTGTGTGTGTGTGGGCACACACATACACACACAGATTAGTTTCTATCATCACTCAAAGTGGAATCCCTTTAAGTAGAAGAGGGATTCCGCTTCTACTTAAAGGGATTCTTGCATTATAAGTAATAGCTCAGTAAATCGCACTTTCTAAACATAGCCTGGTAGAAAAAGATACAGATATTAGGTTTCTTCATTATGACAGAGCTATATGATTATAGGAACTACCTGAATCAGAAAGAAAGAGCAGAGAAGAGCAGTTTGTCACTGAAGTCATGACAGCTGGTATGTTGAGTATTTCCTTCTTATACTCTGACTGAAACTATATCCTAACCAAATGGGGGATGGGAAACTTCACATGGCCTTAAGATGAAGCTGGAGCATGACAAGGTAATCATTTTTTTCTGGTCTGGTGAATTCAGAAAAATATTGATCTCTTTCGACCTCAAAACAATCACTCATCTGTTGAACTGCTTTGAACTTAGTTTTTTTTTTTTTTTATGTAATTTATAGGTCACAATCCCAAAAGCAAACCAATCTCCTATCATTGTGTAAATTTTGTTTAGCTGGCCACCTTCAAACTTCCCCTTTTCCCTTGTATTCCAATTAAGTAGCTGTGTGGTTGTTAAAATCATCTTATTCCTCACTGAATGGCAGCATCAGTTTCTTGCAACTCTTCATTAAATCTATGTGATGCTTATATTAAGACGCTTATAGTCTTTGTTTAACAGTGTGCAATCAGATCACATGTGGAGCATGCTAAATTGAAAAGTAAGCAACCACTTAAATGTTTTGTGATCCAGTCACACCACTTGCTGCGGTGGTCTGGGACTCATTTTTTACCTTTTATTTTCTAGTCTAATGATAATGTGTCCTGATGAGTCCCCAACAGGAATGTAACAGGAAGTCATGTAATCAGTGCAGGATGTGGCGGTCCTTTTTTTCATCTTGTCCTCTACAGTCTTCAGTGACTATGCTCTGTCAATCTCAGTGGTTGTATCAGTCTGTACATGTAGATTAGTACATTTTAGTTTTCTTTGCTGAAAAAAAGAAAAGAAAAGAAAATACGCTATTTGACTGATGACAGATGGATGAAATAATTGTGCACAGGAGGAAGAGCTGTAGAATGTAACGAAAGATAAGCACAAACGGTCAAACTGACCACTGGAGATGCAGGATAGCAGTAGCTGTAAACGACAGTCTCTGCTGTCCACCTTTGAGCTTCCGTTTAAAAGCAAGTGTAAACAAGGTCTGAGAAAGACTTGACAAAACTAAAAGGTTGTAGGTTTGTAATGACCCACAGACACACTGTGAGGTGAATGGTTTTCTGATGTTTGTGTTGTCTAACCTGTGGTTAACTGAAAGTTGATGGTTAGGAGAGGAGAGGAGTGGAGAGGAGAGGAGAGGAGAGGAGAGGAGAGGAGAGGAGAGGAGAGGAGAGGAGAGGAGAGGAGAGGAGAGGAGAGGAGAGGAGAGGAGAGGAGAGGAGAGGAGAGGAGAGGAAAGGAAAGGAGAGGAGATGCACAGCTGAGCTGCAGAACTGCTGCAGACAAAAGGGACAATGTAAACCTGAAAAAAATTACTTAGGCCATCATTTTAGGAGGGTGACGATTTGGAAGCTTGAGGTGCATTATTTGATGCACCTCAAGATGAGAACCCTGATGATGAGAACCCTCTTCTCCAGCTTAAAGAAAAACCTAGTTTCTTTAATGGTAGATATCTGGATTCTAATCAAAGCACCTTTAGCTTTTTCATGGAGAAATTTACCCAAAGCCTTCTTCCTGCTATTCCAAGTCCTGTTGTTACTATCTGTCTCACTAACAATCCTATCTTCTATTATTCAGATTTCTCTTTCCAACTCCTGAAACAGTTTTTTTTTTCAATGGCTGTCACACGTGATGTGTATTGTTGGCAAAAAGAACAGATCTCTGTTTTCCCCACATCCCACCATTGTCCTAGATTGTCAAAGTCTTTTTTTCTTTGTCTCCAGTGTCACCAGAAATCAGAGAAAGCCTAACAAAACTCTCTGTCATATGTCAATTGCACATTAAAGAACAATGGTAAGAGCACGGCAGTAAAGAAATGCCTAAAATCACTAAATGATAATCAGAAAAAACAGTGGGTGATATTTCTGCTTTAACTAACCTATTATTGTAGGTTTGATTGATATAAATTCTATCAAGCCTGGCCGCCCTCACACTGCCTTCAGAGACCTTCACAAATGTATATTGTCTGACTGTTGGATGGAGTTTCCTCCATGCATCAGTAAGATCATTCTCAAAAGTGATGGTAGACGGAAGAGAAGCTGAAGGGGGTTAAGGTTCCCCTGTATTTCTACCAGCTGAGGGATGGGTGGTACAGTTAAAATCACCTCCTACCACGACTATTGAGCCACTATGTAATTGCTCGAGGTTATATTTAATTTATGAAATAACTATACACGACCTGCACACGAGATGTGAGCATATACGTTCATAAATACAAATGGTATGTTCCTGATTGTCACAACCTGCACCCTGCCCTGTATCATATATTGAAACATGTGATAGCTGAAGGTGCTGAGAAAATAAAACTGCTACACCGCACTAAGGTTAGTACCATGACTTAGAAAGAACTGTCCTCCCCAGTTCTTTCTCCATTCAACTTCATTATCTAATGAGTTGTGCGTTTCCTGTGGAAGGAACATTTCATTGTTCTTATTGCCACTGATTTCAGTTAATACTGCTCTTCTCTATCCCTGCCCCCATTGATATTTAAAATTACTATTCTTCAAATTCCCATACAGAGCAGAATGAAGAAGAAAGAGAAGACAGCGATTCCCCTCCAAGAGAAGACCACCTTCTGTGCTTCACCTAGTTTATTACACATGTACTTTCAGAGGAACTTTCCCCTGTTTTCTTTCCTGAGATCTTGTTTAGGCAAAATCTTTCTTATTAAAACAGAGTTAATGAATCTGTCTACATAAGGGAAAAATTGTGACTTCCACAGACAGTCTTCCAAGGGTTTCATCTAGAAAGTTATTGATCTCCTGTAAAGAATACGACTGCTGTTGCTCATCTTGTAACACTATGCCTGAGAACTGTGATAATTAATCATCTTTGAACATTTCTTCCTCCTCATTTTCAGCATTTACAGCATTCAAACTACCTGCAGTAATGCTCTGATTTACAGCTGCAGTCCTCCTATCTGTCCACTACCTTGATCTTCCTTCACTTCTTTATTGTGTTTGCCACAGCTTAAGCATTTCATGTCTCCGTTCTACTGCACTATTGCTTCATCATTTGTCAATTAATTTTTTTGAGAGCTGGATGTGACCTCCACCATATCTTTCTGAGCTATTTAGCGGCTGTTGTCGCCAGCGCTACCTGCAGCTTGCTGTTGGTTTGGATCAATTTCGGCTCGGTACCACTGTCACCAGCACCACTAGTCTGAGCCTGTTGCACACCTGCACCACTCTCTTTATGCGGCAGGATGAACATTTGTGGCCAACGTCACCACAGTCAAAACAGCTCATGTTTGCTTAAACAGTGTATAAACCATTGTCAAATTTTACTTTGAACAACACTTTGAAGAGACTGAACATGTTGGAGACTGGTGTCTTTGCAACCAAGACGAACTGTTCTAAACCCGCTAGTAAACTTTCCACAGTGGGTTAGTTCCTTCTCCAACAGGTTGTTCGGGATGAAGAGGGGGGCAACAGACATGGTGATTTGCATTGAGGGTACAAATAATGATGAGACGGCCACAAACAGGTCATCCAGGACCACACCTCTCTCAGCTAACAGGTGAACTATATGTTCCTCTTGAAGAAAAACAATGACAGCCTTGTTCATTCGAGAGCCATAAGTTATGCTGATCTGTTCACCAACAGCCAACAGAACCTGGCCACCACCACCACTGGTGGGGGCAGCCACCACTCTAACCCCATGCCTAATTGACTGGGCAGGCGAACCCTCGCTAAGGAGGGACGCCATGGCTCAAAGAAAACCAGTCCGTTAACTTCAGTTCTGTTCATTCAACTTACAAATCAATGAAACAAAACTTTCATGCCTTTTCACCAAAAACAGAGAATAAAGAAAAAGAAAATCCAAAATAGAAATTCAGTCCAAATGTCCCAAACTCACTTGGCAGCTCCACGCACTCACCAATCACCTTCATGCATTCATTCTCTCACACTCTCAGCATGCAGTGCAGTGAGGACAGGAGAGGAGATCCACAGCTACTTCTCAGCTGTCTTGTTGGTGTTGTCTTTTTCTTTTCTTTTGCTCCGTTTGCTTTACAACAATTAAAAGCCAGTACTGTCCAATATAATTTTAAGAAGATTATAATAATTCAAAGACAATACACACAGGACAGTTTATACTATCCAATAAAGCTATACCATATTACACCAAGCACATTAAATAAGGTGTAATGACCGAGAGAAAAAAAAAAAAACTGCACACAAATGTTAAAAAGTCCTTTTAGGGGATGTTCTGGAGTGCCCTTTAGTCCAACATGCATTGCCATTTGCACAGTTAAATCTGCTGAGTAAAACTGTGTGGCACAATGTTATCAAATGTTACTTTTAAAAAAAGAGGCAGCAGATTTATAAAGAGATCAGTGCAGTTTCATTTCTTTATGCCCATGTCCCTTTGGACTATTAAATCATTTTACTTATTTCCTTTTCTTTGGGTGTGTTAGTTTTTCATTGTAGCATTCTGTGCTGGTTTTAGGTTTTGCTTTAGTGGCATATTGCTGGGTTGTTACGCTGTTCCACTTTGCATTGGCGGAACTGACAGAAATGACTGTGTCTGTCTCGCTATGACTAATTCTGACTGTGGGAAAGTCTTGTCCTGTCCTTGGCCCAGCGTGACAGATTCCACCATGTGATCAGAGGTGACAGATTCTCTACATATCAGACGACTCAGGTGTCCACGGCCACTTCCTGCCCCCTCGGACACATGCAACACACACACACACACAAACACACGTACTGACACCTAAACCCCAGTGTCCAATCTGTCTTCCTGTTTCTGTGCTTAGGGCTAGTGGCCCAGTCCAGCTCCACACAGCTGCCAGCCGTTTCAGGTTGCAACCTGAAAATAGATGCTGTGACCATTAACATCCAACATGCTAACCACAGAGCTTCCTGTTAAAGTAATGAAACATGCATGGGATTACAGAGAGAAGCATTTATAACTACTGCTTGAAGGCCAACTAGAACAGAATACAGCTTTAAAAAAACAAAAAAAAAGAGCTGATTTTCTTATACTAAGCTAATTATTTATATATATTTTTTTTATTTATATTTAGGATTTCTTTAAACCCAAACACCTAAATGTTCTTGTTATTTGAGAAAAGTGGTTATAGCAACAATCAGTTCAGAATTTTCTGAACCTTTAACCTCAGCATATTTGTCATTTTGACCTGTTACAGTTGGAGAAGCACAGCTGCTAGTAACAATAACGATGACTGTTGACTTCAAGTTCTTCTGGCAAAATGTGAAAGAGTGACATGAGTGAGAAACCTAAATACCAGGATCATAAAATAGCTACATGGAATTCTGCTATTTATTTCCAGCTGATGTTTTTCCTACATGTCAAAATATCTTGGGCAAAAATGTGCTCTCTCTGCCTTTGTCCTCATTTTTTTTTTTTTAAATCACCTGATCTCCACACCCGCCTGCTATCTGTTTTCAGTGACCTTAAAATCAGTTCCTCATCATGTAAACCAGCCCCTTTTCCATTGTTTTCACCGGATCATCTGTTAGCACGTCAGCTTTCATGTTCTGTCCTGTCCTTCCTGTCGGGCTTCCTCCTTTCCTTTCTCAGTATGACCTTTTGTCTGTACTTGAAGATTTATACTTGCCTTTTCCTCTTGCTTAACACCCTGCTTTCATTCACTCACAGTGAACTTTGCTTTCACCTTACTAGTTTTTCAAAGAAGAGAACATAACGCCAATGTACTCACAGTGTGCTCACAAAGTGGAAAATTAAATCTCAGTGCAAAACAAGCTGCTGGAAGATATTATATTAGTGAATAATTAGGTCATGATTAGATCTTAATCATCTGTTAATTGATCTAAGTTCCTACTTTCTTCATGAGCTGCTCCTGGTTAACTCTGTTTGAAATACTGGTAAAAATCAGTAATTATTCAGAAATTACTAATTATTTCAACATCAGTTACTTGTTTTGTCTCAAGTAATAAAGCAACATACTTAACATCTACTCTGTGACTCATCATTTCCTTGGCCCCATTGACTCTCCCAGCTGATTCTTTAGTATACAGTAATTATTTGTTATAATAGTAGGTCAGGAATTAAACAGCTCTATCCAATCATCTATTTCCTTCTGGTTATCCAATTCAGGGTCACTGGAGCCTATCCCAGCTGTCACAGGGCCAAAGGCAAGGGTACAACCTAGACAGGTCCCCAATCCATTACAGCGCTAACACAGAGAAACACACAACCATTCATGCTCACATTCACGCCTATGGCACACCTTTAGAATCACCAATTAACCTAACCATGCATTTCTTTAAACTGTCGGAATTGTCACGGTCAATAATCACACTAAGAAACAACTGTGGAAATGAACAATAACAGAGCTTCAAAACCCCCCAAAAATGTAAAACAGTGGGCAAAAAGGCCCAGGACCCTGACAACTATAGTTGCTAAGACATGTCAATTTAATGCTGTCAGTGTGACGGAAACCTCCAACTGGAACATTTAACTGTTTAGCATGGGTCAAATCTAAAAGATTTTTTTCTGCACCAGAATCAAGTAAAACCTGTAGCAGAATGGGGATCTTGATCACAAGACATGGTGGTGGGGAGAGTACAGTATGATGGGGAATGTTTTGTGAAGAGGTAAAACACACCAGTATCCCTGGCTCTGCTGGTGGGAGGACTCTTTTGGCCAAATTCAGCAGGTGGTGATGAAATGTCCTGCTAACCCGCAGTAAATACACACTCTTGCCTCGATATGCTGTTGCTGTTCTTCTTGGGTCATCCGAGCTCAACCAACTTGCAACTCAAGGCTGTTCTCCCTGGAGGAACAGGATAACCCAGATCTGGAAACCGGGGGTAATGTTGGAGAATGTTGGAAAAACTGGGCCACGCCCAGGACCATGACAGGATCATCTCAGGAAACCATTTGGTCCTTCATTTGTTCACTCAGTGAATTCAGGAATATGCAGTGCAAAACATTATCTGACCACTGGGAGCCAGCTGCTAAAGTGCAAAACTTGATCACATGTTCTGCCATGCTCTTATTCCCCTGGCACAGATTTAATAATTGTTTGGGCACCGTTCCCTCAGTCAGCAGATGATCAAAGGTTTTCTTTCATTCTTTTAAGAAAAAATCATAGAAAAAATGCCTCAGCCCAGGCAAGGGCCCTACCCCAAAGCTAACCCAGCACAAAGGATAATTTTATGTGTCATTGGGGAATGAGCACAGAGTGCGTGAGATAGCCAGGGAACACTGTAACAAGAACCCTCCTCAACAACCTCCCTCAGAAAGGACTCTGGAGAGGGTGGCACCGTGTCCTGCAAAACTGCCTCTCTAGCTCTGGGACTGGCTGATGGCATTGCTGGTGCCTCCACCGTTCCTGGGGATTCAGGCGGAGGTGAGAGAGATGTGGAATCGACAGAGGGAGGGCAATTAAGCATGAACAGCCTAAACTGTCCAACCCATATGTTCAAAACGTTGACTAGCGGCTTCTAGCAGGACCCTGAAAAACTGGAGAGCTGCCTGGTACACGCCCAGGATTTCCCACTGTTTGAAAATGGCTGTCTTCACTGTATTTGTTTGGTCCATTACTGGCCAGATTGTTCTGTCAGGCCAGTAATGATAGGCCACTACAAACAGAACCAAGTGCAGAACCAATGATAACATGAGGAAATAATGGTTTACAGATTTTATTCTGAAACCAGGGTTAAGCAAAGTCACTGAATAATTCTGGGGACGGGGAGGTTTTCCAGGTTGGAGGTGAGGCAGGTCCACCGAGTAGTAGGAAACAGGAGTTAATTCCTTGGTCCAAGTCCAGAGGAAGATAATCAGGTAGGTTGAGAGAGAGAGAGAAGGTTTCTTGGGTTGCTGGGCCTCCTGAGAGGAGGGTGAAAGCACTGGCAGTTTCCTGGGAGTGAGTTTCCATCGGAGGGTGGGCAGGCAAGGCAGGCAGGCAGGAGTTGCAAGATAAGTTTACAGTTTGAGTTTCCTTCCCAAGAAGGCAGGCACCAGCTGGGACGAGTACGAGTGGAGATGGACCTGAGTCAATGCTCTTCAGCCAACCGGTGAGTTCTCTCCAGTGAGGCAGACAATCTGGTGGAGACTGGATGCAAAAGCTGGTCCCTTTATACTGCGCTTAATAAGATCCAGGTGAGTAGACTGAAATTATGGGGACCTCTGAACTCCGCCCCACAGGCAGGGAGAGACAGCTCGTCCTACTAGGCCAGGAAGAGAACACCCAGTGCAATTTATGATAGAAAGATGGAGCACCCAGAGATGGAAAGAACACGAAAACTTCACACAGAAAGGCCAATGTTGCCAACTTTTCTGTAAGAAACTCACTGGCAGCTGTCTTAAAAGTCACTAGAAGTCGCTAAAGGGGGGATATGATGCAATACAAGGGTCCTTTGCTGTGGAACTGAGGTCCGGCCGGGCGGCGATTCCCCCTTTGTATCCCCAGTTGTACACAAAACACAGTGATGGCGGAGGATTTCGGTTTTCCAGGCTGTCTCCAAAAGTCACAAAGTCACCGGAAACAGTTGCTAGATTTGTTGCTGGTTGCACTTAAACATTAGCAAAACCATAAAACTTGTAATCAGTTCTGCCACGGTTGTGTATGACTCGATAAATAAGCCATATGCAGAGCATTGACCAGGCTGTATCCATAATAGTACTGCACCAGTGTTTTTAAGCACAAAAAAAAAACAAACAAACAAACAAAAAAAAACTCCATGTTGTATTGCTAGTGACTTTGCTAAATAAATCCTGTTTTGTCCTTGCTTTCCCAGATTTACTCAGGAGTGACATCACTCCAAGCTCTGGCATCTAATAAAAGAAATGTAGCATCAGCTAAGGTTCATTTCATAGATTAATAGCAATTAGTGCTGAGTAACAAACAAATAAAATCTAGAATGCTACTCAGCAAAACTGAAACATAGACTTCTTGGACAGGTTGTACAACACAGCAGGCCTTGCTGTTTGTCTGATAATTTCATTAAAAATGCACCAAAAGGCACCAACAGCACAAACACGGTCAAGAGATCCAGTTCAGTGACTCCAATTAGTGGCAGAGAAGCTTAGCAGTCAAAAACAAGCTACAGCCATCCTAATAATGCAAACTTTAATCCTTACTAAAATGAGTGGGTGAGTTACACAGCTGTTAGGTTTAGAGGGCATGTATTAGCTGTAGCTGTAGCTTTTTAGCTTTTTGGCACTTCCATGTTGGCTTCATTTGGTTTATTCCTCACAGTTTCTCTGTTGTTTCTCTTACTGTAGTGTTACCCAACCTTCTAAAATCAAGTATAATTTTACCATGTTGCAGTGATCTTAAAGAGTAACCCTCAACCCTAAAAGATAAATCTGAGCAAAAACTTTTTAAGATTTGTTTTTACAGCGTAGAATAAATGTAAGACTCCTTCATTGATTGCACTGATTCTTCAAGTCAGCTCTCCACTTGTTAATTCAGGGGGATAAAATGAGTAATTTCTGAGTCAGCGTGGTCAGAGTGATTTTCAGTCTGGGGCTCAGTGGAAAAGAGGCTCTTATCTGATGCATAGGTGTTCATAGGGCCTATTTCTGGCTCCAGTGCCAACAGACAAGCTCAAGTATTTCCTCTGTGTTGTCAATCACACACACACACACACACACACACACGCACACACACACGCAAACACACACACGCGCACACACGCACGCGCACACACATGCACACACACACACACACACACACACACACACACACACACATGCACAGACAAACATGCACAGTAGCTCACACCGGCAGAGGCACATGCTGAGATTGACACACACACATACAGACCAGTGCTGATGAAATCCTCACGTATCAACACTCACTCAGGGTGAAGTGTGACAAAACATACATACACAAATACAGAGCTCAATTCTGTCACCCTGTCACTATGGCAACTGGGGCCCAGCAATTACCACTGTGGTGAAGTGTGAGTGTGTTTATGAGAGTTTGTGAGAGTACCTCTCCAACACATACATACTTGTTTGTGTACACAAACATGTGCTTGTGTGTTTATGTGTCTGTGTATGTGTGATGTAGGGATTGTCCCTTGTGAATATACACTGACATCACACCTCTCACCTGGAAGATTTTCAAAGAGGTTTTCATCAGATACTCCAGCAGCTACCGCAGGAATCCTTTGACCTCACATGTTAAAAAGAAGAGAACTTGCAACATCTGCTGTTTTTTCACAGATAAGGTTGTTAGTCATGCCCCAGGCAGGCTGGTACCAAAGGTGCGCAACATGCTTAGAAACTTCCTTCTTAAAAAGGCCTCAGCTTTTCTCCAGCATGTCAAGAGCTTAAGTGCATCCATTTTCTAAAACTCAATGGTCAGTGGATACCGCATATACATATATATATATATATATATATAAATATATATATATATATATATATATATATATATATATATATATATATATATATATATATATATATATATATATATATATATATATATATATATATATATATATATATATATATATATATATATATATATATATATATATATATATATATATACACAGTATTCAGACCCCTTTAAATTTTTCACCCTTTGTTTCATTGCAGCCATTTGCTAAAATCAAAAAAGTTCATTTTATTTCTCATTAATGTACACCTTGACAGAAAAAAAACACCAATGTAGAAATTTTTGCAAATTTATTAAAAAAGAAAAACTGAAATATCACATGGTCATAAGTATTCAGACCCTTTGCTGTGACACTCACATTTAACTCACATGCTGTCCATTTCTTCTGATCCTCCTTGAGATGGTTCTACTCCTTCATTGGAGTCCAGCTGTGTTTAATTAAACTGATTGGACTTGATTAGGAAAGGCACACACCTGTCTATATAAGACCTCACAGCTCACAGTGCACGTCAGAGCAAATGAGAATCATGAGGTCGAAGGAACTGCCCAAGGAGCTCACAGACAGAACTGTGGCAAGGCACAGATCTGGCCAAGGTTACAAAAGAATTTCTGCAGCACTCAAGGTTCCTAAGAGCACAGTGGCCTCCATAATCCTTAAATAGAAGAAGTTTGGGACAACCAGAACTGTTCCTAGACCTGGCCGTCCAGCCAAACTGAGCAATCATGAGAGAAAAGCCTTGGTGAGAGAGGTAAGGAAGAACCCAAAGATCACTGTGGCTGAACTCCAGAGATGCAGTAGGGAGATGGGAGAAAGTTCCACAAAGTCAATTATCACTGCAGCCCTCCACCAGTCAGGGCTTTATGGCAGAGTGGCCCAATGGAACCCTCTCCTCAGTGCAAGACATATGAAAAAAACACATGAAGGACTCCCAGACTATGAGAAATAAGATTCTCTGGTCTGATGAGACAAAGATTGAACTTTTTGGTGTTAACTCTAAGCGGTATGTATGGAGAAAACCAGGCACTGGTCATCACCTGCCCATTACAATCCCAACAGTGAAACAAGGTGGTGGCAGCATCATACTATGGGGGTGTTTTTCAGCTGCAGGGACAGGACGACTGGTTGCAATTGAAGGAAAGATGAATGCAGCCAAGTACAGAGATATCTTGGAAGAAAACCTCTTCCAGAGTGCTCAGGACCTCAGACTGGGCCGAAGGTTCACCTTCCAACAAGACAATGACCCTAAGCACACAGCTAAAATACCAAAGGAGTGGCATGAGAACAACTCTGTGACCATTCTTGACTGGCACAGCCAGAGCCCTGACCTAAACCCAATTGAGAATCTCTGGAGAGACCTGAAACTGGCTGTCCACCAACGTTCACCATGCAACCTGACGGAACTGGAGAGGATCTGCAAGGAAGAATGGCAAAGGATCCCCAAATCCAGGAAGACTCATGGCTGTACCAGCTCAAAAGGGTGCTTCTACTCAGTACTGAGCAAAGGGTCTGAATACTGAACATGTGATATTTCAGTTTTTCTTTCTTAATAAATTTGCAGAAATTTCTACATTTCTGTTTTTTTTCTGTCAAGATGGGGTGCTGAGTGTACATTATCGAGAAATAAAATGAACTTTTCTGAATTTCTGTTACTACTACACATAAGCAGTTTTCACACATGTACTGAACCCCTGATCCTTTTTGGACATTACCCATTGGCATTATGTGAGAACATGAATCTTTGACACACTTAGATGTCACTCAGAGTTCACAGCAGCGAGTGGGCATCATGTGCCTAGCCTCCTGTAAGCACATAAGGGGCAGTTTTGGGGGTTTAATATCATGCTCAAGGACACTTGACAATCTCAAGTGGAGACACTTCTACTTCTGGATTTCCAATTTTATCATTGTCCTTGTAGTGAATGACTCACTCCATCTCCTATGACAGCCTGATCTGACTGGCTAATGTCAAACTTAGAGTGAAGTGAAACAAGAAGACGGGGGGTCTGAAATATAAAAACAAACAGCAAAGCAAAGTTAATCAGGTGCTTCAAATCCTGTTGTTATTACTACCTTGAAGAAATGCAAAGCCAATAAAACAAAGGCAAATGTCTCTCTCTCTGTTCCATGATTGCATTAATCTTATCCCAAGTGTATGACTCGCACCATTAGCAGCCAGCTCAGAGGACAACTGCCTCATTTTTCATGCGGCTTCATATTACACCAGTCTTGATTTCCTCATAGTTACCATTTTAAAGTGGAATAGCATCTTCACTCAGGGCAGCTGATAACTTGTCTCAGTAACAACTCATCATCCTGTCAAAGTCAGACCAGCATTACAAAAGAGGCACCTGTAAATCTGTTGACACCTGCAACTACAGTACAGATAGTTACTGCCCTTCCTCTGCTATCATAAGAAGTCATAGTTTTATTTAACAAAAAGAGCCTAAGCATGGTTTGAATGGTAAATGATGTCTTCCCAGTGTAAAGTCTATGGTCTCAGAGATACAATAGTGGAGTGTGTACCCAAAAAACTTTCAGCCTCATACTATAAGCCCATAAATGCAACCAAGCGTACATTTCTATGCCTTAAGGAGATTTTCTTGCACTTTGGAACAGTAAGGTTATACACCAGTTCGGATGTGCATGGATCATTAAAGTTAAAATAGGTGAGAGGACTGGGTTGCAAGGGGCTCTCCCTGCATCGTTAATAATTTATAAGAGACCAATTCACCTCCAGACAGCAGGAACACTAACTAACTTCAGCCGCCTTCCTCTCACCATTCAGAGTTTACCTTTCTCTGCCTGTCTCAAATATCTTTGGGTGTGTGGGTCTACATTTTGCATCCTTCCATAAATGACCTCCAGACGAGATAGGATGTTTCGTCTAGAGGTCAGCTGTGTAAGGTAGAGAATGTCTCCTGTTTGTCATTGGTTTGCATTAATCAGAATGAGGCTGCAGTTTGTGGATTTACTTTATTTTTTCATGTTTCATTTTCTAAAATATACGGTCATAGAAAAAACTATGTCAAATCATTTTAAAATAGATGTATTTCACAATTACTGAAAATCAGATTTAGATACCATTATCCTGGCCATAGGCAGGTGGTGATGGTCATGGCAATAGTAGTAAAATTAATGCAGTACAAATCCCGGACTAGGAATAACAATAAAAAACATAGCAACTTTAGTATTGTGGCTGTAGTTGTAGCATTTACATAAAGTAATTGTAATTGCAGAAACATAAATTAAGTCAATACGAAAGTGTAAAAAACTGAAAATCCTCTAATGAGGTTGGCTCCAAAAGTAATTTTAAACTTTTAGACTATGAACAAAAACAAGATTTTAAGAAGAAATAATCACTTTTTTGCTAATACCAGTGATAATACCAATGATGATAAAACACTGTTCCTCAGGGATAAATCTACAATGAAAATCTATTGAAAATGTTTTTTATTTATTACCAAAAACTTTCAAGTCATCACAGTGCTCATGAAACCATTAAAAACAGTAGCTTAAAAACAGTTGCTGCTGTCATAATGTATGACTCCATTTCAATTAATTAGAGTTCACAAAAACAGCATTTGAAATCAGTTGCTGTTGTTTACAAACATGTTGCTTGGTTTGAAGGTGCCCTGGCCTGTAACATCACACCGGGCTGAACCACTGTAGAGGGATGGGTGAGCAGATGACATTAACGATTAATGGCCCGGGGTTGGTTGTTGTCGGTGGCAGATCGCCTGATGTCTCTCCAGACTGGCAGAACGATGATGTCATGCTTTAGTGTATTGATTAAACTCTCCCCTCTAACACATCACTCCGTCTCTCTCTTTTGCTATTGCTCCCTGTGTTTTCCTCTTCACATCTGCCTCCTCTCTCATGCTCCCCCCCCATGCTGACCTCATCAGGTCCATCATCAGAAACCAGAAGTGGCCACTAAAACAATAAAGCTCCCATCCACAGAGTCATAAAACACATCATAATCAGATGGTGCATGCCAGGATCAATATTTTCCAGCTAGACCCAGTACCCTAGAAGGCTGTTTTGGAAGCTGTAGTAGGATGCAGAGGGGGCTGATGATTGATGGGGGCTGGGAGTTGGGTTACAGCTAAAGTGCACCAGAGAATCAATAGTTTGTGGAGGCACTGGCACGCAGTCAGAGTTATGGACTGGTCTCTGGAGGGATTGTGAGCACACAGGCCCTGACAAAAACAACAGATTGTGTTTCACTTTCAAAAAACATTACACTCATCATCAATTTGGAATCAACAGTATTGTTAGGCAAATTGCATGCAACTGCAAAAAAAGAAACAAAAAAAACCAAAACATTTCTTTTTTCTTTAAGGTCAGAGGTGGAAGAGTCCTTATTTAAGTAAGAGTACCAAAGAGTAGAAATAGTCCCATTCAGGTACACTGATTTAGCAGAAGAACATAGTGAATGCAAAAGCACCTATTGTGTTGCATGGCCCATTTCAGAATATTGTGTTATACTTTGTTCGACCGTAGTTGTTGAGGAAAAAATGTGTCTGTACTTTAATGGTGAACATTTTAACTTATTTTAATTTACATGCTTATAAAGTTTGTGAATTTTTCCCATAGGATCAATGAAGTCTCAACTAGTAATACACAGTACATTACAGTACAGTTTTTGAGTACTTTTGCTTACTTACTTAAATCTTGTGATTATAGGAACCCAGGTTAGATTTTGCTGCTGAAGTTCTTAGTAACCCCTATTTAAACAATCTCAAAATGGCTGTTTACTGCTAAGATTTTAGGAAAGGTTGTGGCTAAGTAGCTCACAGCTGTTTTGGACAAATACAGCATTCTTGATCATTTTCATTCTGGCTTTTGCAGAGCACATTCCACTGAAACAGCTCTCCTTAGAGTGTCCAGTGCCATTTTGATGTGAAGTGATGCAGGAGAATGTTCTGCTTTGCTGATGTAGGCCCTTACCTTTGACTTTGATACTACTGACTGTGACATTATAGGCTGAAATACTGGGTGGGTGTATCAGAGTGGTTCTCGTCTCAACCATCCTTTACTGTGGCTGCTTCTAAGTGCAGGTCCTCTTCCACTTCTCTTGTCTATGGTGTGCCACAAGGTTCTGTTTTGGGGACTTTATGGGTTCTGTTATATATGCTCCCTATTCAGCACATGTAGAGCATTTTTAAAGACATCTGTCATCACTCCTACACAAAGATGACATTTAGTTATATGTCTCTTTTAAGCCACAAGATCTGCAAGCTATAGCTCTTGGATAGATGTTTAGACTTTATTAAACGTTGGGTGGCTGACAGCTTTCTCCATCTTAATGATGAGAAAACAGAAGTCCTTGGTCGTGCTCCCAACAGATATGTGTCTAGGGGAATGAAAAATATAGGTCCCCTTGGTACATTTGCTAAATTTTCCATCATGAACTTTGGGGTGACATTTGACTCAGTTTTCACTCTGGATGCTCAGGTTTAATCTCTGGTTTGCTTTTGCTTTTATCACTTAAGAAATGTTGCACTGTTTAGTCCCATTGTGTTGCACTCTGAATTGGAATTTGTTATTCATGCCTTTATTTCATTATGTCTGGATTATTGTATTTGATTGCTCACTTGTCTTAACAAAGCTACCTTGAAACATCTGCAGGTGGTTCAGAACGCTGCTGCAGGGCTTCTGACTAAGGCTTGTAAGCACTCACATGCCACACTGTTGTTTATTCACTTGAATTGGCTCCCCATTAACTTCAGAGTCCACTTTAAGATTCTGATTTTAACTTATAAAGCTCCACATAGACAAGCACGAGCATACATCAGTGAACTTTTACATCCATACATCCCCAGTAGGTCCCTGAGGTCATGTGATCAGCTTTGTATGACCCAGCTGCGGATCATACAAAGAACCATTACATATGAACTAATGGTCTCTTTCATAAAGCAGCCAAAAACTCATCCTTTAAAACTTTTGATGTTCAAGTATTTTTTATTGTGAAGCACTTTGCACTGTAAACCCAGATTTTGATTCCACTTAAAAATATTGAGTTCATATTACTTAAAATTGCCTAGAATGTGAACATTACTTGTTAATGCTGAGTAGACTGTACTTTTTGATGGTCTATTTTATTGTAATCATGTGTTTGAGTTCAAACAACTTAATATCATCAAGTTTTGCACCTGCTAAAAATCTAGTTTATACCAGTTTAAATAGACTGGCCTAATGCGCAGCTGCATGGTGGCATGATGGTTAGCAGTGTTACCTCACAGGTAGAATGCTCTGGGTTCAATTCCGGCTTGGCCCAGGCCTCTTACTGTTTGGAATAGTTGACATTTGATGTTTTTGTTTGTTTTTTGTTCACAACGCTCTCTCGTATAGTTTTTTTATTGTTCCATGGACAATGTTATTTGTAAATGTTAATGTACCAGCATTCAGCAGGGCTGAGTTTTATCATGTCTATTTACCAAATTTAAACAGACACAGTTCAACACTGTAAAAAATATTTGCGCTACTGTGGCGTGGTGGTTAGCACTGCTGCTCCACTACTAGAATAGCTATCTGATAGTCTGTGTTCAATTCCACCTTAGCCTGGGACTCTTGCTGTGTGGAGTTTGTATGTTCTCCCTGTGTCTGTATGGGTTTCCTCCCACAATCTGAAGACATGCAGTTACTGGGGTTAGGTTAATTGGTCTCTCTAAATTGCCCACAGGTGTTGTCTGTGTCAGCCCTGCAACAGGCTGGTTACCTGTATGGGGTGTACCCTGCATATTACTGCCTTGTCAGCTGGGCTCCAGCCCCCACCACCCCCACACAACCATGAAAAGGATAGGGGGAATTGATTGATCAAAATACATTTTATTTTTTCATGAACTATAAAAGATAAGTTTGGTCAATTAGAACATAAAATTTAGTTCAATTGGAAATGGAGTAGTGCTTACTTAACAGGCTGAGTTAAATGAACTGTTTTATCACTTAAAAAATTTAAGGCAATTAGTTTTTTTAAGTAGATTCAACTTATCCGGGTTTACAGTCTGTCATATTTATTTTGAAAGGTGCTATATAAATAACATTTTTCTTACTTACTCATTTCAAACAAATTTACTGACAGCTTTTTAATGTATAGCACTGTCCTGTCAAAAGTCTGTCCTATCAAGAACATGAAAGTGCCAAAACAGGGGCCAAATAATTGAACTTCATTCCTCCATCAGATATACCCACTTATCTCTCTAAAAGGCCACAGGGCTGACACATAGAGTGAGACAACCAACACTTAGATTCACACTTACTGGCAATTTTGAGTCACCAGCAAGCCTAGCCTAAATACCTCTGGACTATGGAATTTGAAACATCCAGGGTAAACCTGGCAGTCACAGGCAAAACAAACTGCATTTAGTAATGTTGAGATACATGTAGAAATATTGGTGCCTCAGTGCTAATAATATTTATCAATAAGTGATAAATAAAAAAAAAATTCTGCAATCTGATTTAATCTTTAATTACCATATTTTTCTGACCATAAGGCGCACTGTATTATAAGGCGCAATATCAATGAACGGGTCTATTTTCATACATAAGGCGCACCGGGTTATAAGGTGCATGATAAAACATATGTAGAGCAAAACAAAAGGGTTAGGTAAGTCCAACTTTATTCAACTCATTCACAATAACTCAGAATAGTGTTCAGTTGTAACAAATGCAGAAAAATACCCTCACATTTTAAATCATTCGTCTTCCTAAAACCCATCAAATTCCTCATCTTCAGTGTCTAAGTTGAACAGTTGGGCGATTTCGGCATCAAGCATGCCGGGTTCCCTCTCGTCATTATCCGAGTCAGTCTGTTTGTTGTTACTGTTTTGTTTTGGTTGCGGCACACAGCAACCATTTAATTGTTAATAAAAGGGCAACTTTTGCTGGCAATCTCTCGCCATCTTCTTCAACATCTTAACAGACGCTACAATATGTTCTTCATTAATGAGGGTAAGAACAAGTCATTTTTTCATTTTATATATAAGCCCTTCATAAATCCTGTGCACCAGTATATTTACTGATATAAGCAAAGAAAAAATATTAAAAAAAAAAAAAAAAAAAAGGAAATCCCTTTTTGACACAACACCGGAAACCTGAAAACTCCGCTGTCACCGTGTTTTGTGTACATACAATGCTCATACTGCGTCCCTTCATACGCTGTGACATTGCTCGGACCTCTCTTTGGCACCAAGGGGGACAGCACACACACACCCGGACCTCGATTCGTCCTTTAGCTACTTCTAGGGACTTTTGAGACAGCCAACGGCGAGTTTTGTTACACAAAAATTGGCAACAGCGCTGGCCGCTGATCGCCAGATTAAGCACAAATATATGGGCCAGCATAGATGGAAATAGGCCAGGAACATGTAGACTAAAATCCATCATTGTTTTCTGCGGTTTACTGCGTACGGTTTCTATTTTTGGAACAATGCTTTCACTTCTTGCTGAATTTATCTCCGGCGGCTTTGCATGTTTTCCGCACCTGCTGCACCGCACTCACAGCTTGTTCCTGTCTAATATTGTCAGTAGAGTCATTTTGTGAATCGATGATGGACTATTTTAGAGAATTCAATGAGGCCTTTGAACTGATCTGCCAGACCGGAGGAAATATCGGTGCAGACCACGCAATGGTGCAATGGTGTGGATTCTTCGGCCATCGGCAGTCAGACAGCAGCGCTCAACTATTTGAAAAGCGTACGCTGGGTGTTGCCCCCCTCCCCCTTGTTGTACGCTTTGTACGCTCTGCAAAATGTCGATATTTATTAAACGTCCCTTACCAAAGTCGCATTAAAACATTTCGACAGATTTTTGAGTGCAGTGTATCCCATAACATTTTTTCTAGGTCAGTAAGCACAACAAGAATTCATACATAAGGTGCACCGAATTATAAGGCGCACTGCCAATTTTTGAGGAAATTTAAGGATTTTAAGTGCGCCTTATAGCCTGAAAAATATGGCAGTACTATGAGGTCATATGAGGTCAGTTATATTTTTGAATTTTTGAATAAATCTTCTCTTGTTATCTGTGCTATTTTGTGACACTTACAGACATAAAGACAAAAAAAAATGAAGAAAAGATAATTCATTATGCTGGCCCTATTTTCTTCCATGTGAAGGACTATGGCCTTAGGAAGAACATGTATCTCTCTGCATGTTCCTCTCTCCACAGTTTAACCCGAAAATAAAAACACACCAAAGCCTCATCTGGGACAGCAAACAAAAGAATATGATTTTATTTACGCTACACTGTAGCCTCGCAAACTTTGCTGCCCCGAAAAATATGTATATATTTTTTTCTTCAGTTCAGAGGCTAACCACAGAAAAGCATCTGCTCGAGGTCCACTTGGATCCTGATAATTGAGACCCAGCTCAGGAGTTGGTCTGGTTCCAAACAGTATGTCTAATCAAGTCCAGAGTGTGCCAATATGACAATGCCCCAGTGGTTGAAAGTGGACTCAGTTCTGATGACATGATTTTTCAGTGAACATCACAAGATCACGGTATGTTTTGTGTGACAGAGGAATTGCCCCAGATTGCTCACTACTGACTAAATAATGCAGTACATTTACTCACTGCCATTTTATTTTAGTGTCAGCATCATCCAGTACATAAAATACAATCAAAAACTTTGTCTGGCTGAACTTTGTCTGAACTCTGACCTTTCATTCATAGTATTTAAATTGTAAAGGCCTTCTCTTTTTTTCTTTCTCACTCTTCTCTTTTTTAATATGAGAATAGCCTCTGCTGGAGTACCAACAACTAGTGTGCTTGTCAGAGCAGAAGTGATCACATGACTTTTCACAGATCACTGTGTTTCATTCAGGATGTTTGGACACAGCCTGTGAACACAAACACACACACACACACACACACACACACACACACACACACACACACACACACACCCTGCCCTGCATTTGCCTTGCTTAACTGCACTGCTGAGCTCCATTCATGGTTAATCAATGAAGAGGAAATGTTGATCCTAGATTCTAATTATCCTTCGCAGTGGCCTATTTCCATCTGTATCTTCCTTTGTTTTCCTGATCCTTTTTCATCCTTCCCCCACCTCTGTCTCAACACTCTTTTTCCCACTTCATTTCTCTGCCTTTTTCATATATTTTTTCTCCCAAATTTGTTGCATATCGCCTCACTTCATCTCTGTCAGCTCCACTTTTCTGCTTTGTTCCCTGTCATTCTCCTCAACCCATCATCCCCACTACCAAGACACATTTATAGTTGAATGGTATTTCAAACAGTAGCTAGCTGCTGAACGAGAAGGATTTGCTGACTCCCCTTCTCCTCTGCTTGTCATCGCTATCTCTCTCTCTTTCACACACACACACACACACACACACACACACACACACACACACACACACACACACACACACACACACACACACACACACACACACACACACACACACACACATAGCACCACACTCACACACACACACACATATATATAGCACTGAGTAATATGCAAGAGGGGATCAAAGGAAGCATTAGTTCCACAATACTCAAACACACACACACTTACTCACTATGCTGAGAGCTATTCATTCATTAATGGAGTCACATGCTGCACATCTCAGTTTCACACATCACTGGCCTTTAGCCAGTAAAAGGAATACATAGAGGGAACGAACAGGCCTGTGTGCATGCACGCCTGTGTGCATGCATGTCTGAGTATACTCTCAGTATGTTTTGTTTTGTTTTTCTGGTGCATGCCCATGATTTTGTCTGCACATAAGTGTGTGTATATATGGCTCCAGTAGGTGCTAAAGACTATTCATTCTCCTGCATGGGAAGATACATTAGCAAATGCGTAAATGGACGTGTAATTGTGCATGCATGCTGTGCATTGTTGTCTATGCCGTTGCTTTCTGCTGCCTGCTTGCTTAGATCTACTGTCACGTGGCTTTAGTTCACTATCACACGAGACAACAGCAGTGCACAGGAAAATAATCGTGTCTCACTTTGTCAGGGGGATTTTTTCACCTAATTTCTGCAGGTTAGAATCATTTTGGTGCCAGACGTGCTCAGGTTCTGCCCTGAGACAGATTGTCTTTGGTAATAAATGTAAGATGTTTATTTTTATTTTGTATATTATATTATTTATTTAGTGGTGTGGTTTTGATTATTAATCAAATGAAAAACTATAAAGATATAAAGGTTTGTTTCAACCTCTAAATCAATCCTGCATGATTTTTTTATCAGCCCCAAACTCCTGCAAATGTGTCCATCCGCATCACCGTGTTTTCTGTTGGAAATCTATGTGCCTGCGAGAAAATAAGACACATGCAGCCCTTATGGATTACTACAGGACCTGAAATTGGATAAAAATGTCCCTGTTCCTCTGATAGTTTGTATGGTTTCCCTAGCAGCAGATACAAACCAGATGGTGACATGTCTGATTTCTGAGAAACAGTGATGGGTTACTGTTTAGAGATCAGATGTGGATAAGAGATGGCATTTTATTTGGTCATTGATATTTACCAGCTGACTGGTATTGCTTCCAACTCACATTTATGTATATAGGAGTGTGTGTGTGTTTCTGTGTTATGATGGCAAAATGTGGTCCTTTTGGCACCTACTGTTACAGGAACTAACACAAAGGCAGTTTTAACTGGAAGGTGTTTGTATGTTGTATGTGTGTGGACAGATTTTTTTCCACCCACTCACAGGTATGTGTGGTCAAGAACATGCACTGTGACTGGTGCTACCTCACTGCAATATAGTCATTAACATTTTTGTGTTAAATGGTATTAGTACGATATATGAAGTGTATTCAGGAGAGAGAGAGACAGAATCACAAACTAAAATGAGGTTGTACTGGATATATGGTTGACTTGATGGCTATGTATAAATCAAGCCTTCAACCTTCTGAGCTGAAAAATGAAGTAAACACAAAAGTTGCAAAAACTGCAGCTCCCCTATTTGTCACTTGAGGCCAGCATCAGAAGGGAGTCAACCACCATAGACTGCAGTGTTAAAAAAGCCAAATTTTACAGCATTAAAAAGCATGTTTACAACCTGGTACAAACAATGGTTTTGGCCTGCATCGATAGTTTCCCTTCTCATAACAACTGGGTGTGGTGAAGTTTTAAATACTGTAACTCACCTACCTAGATAATTGACTTACGGGCATGGCCAGGTTAATTAGCGGGTGTCCCTGTAAGAGTCTGCTAGGCCTCAACCACTGCTTTGAGTCACTAAACTGAACCTCTTCACTCTGTGTGCTGTTGGAGCCTATTGGAGCATTTTAATGGATTATCTCACTAATATAATGGTGTGCTCTGTGATACAGACCACCCACGAAATTTGTGCTTTGGTTTTGGTGAGTGAAATTTTAGTATTTTATTAGTCTGTAATTGAGCACCAGTGTTGCCAACTTAGTGCTAGATTTAGCGACTTTGGCAACAAAAGTTAGCAGCAGTGCTGAGCACTAATTAGCTCATTTCTGTGTTTCTGTGTGGCATCCAGCTTATGCAGTTTATGGATGCAGCTTGCTAACCAAGCTTGATAGCAGTGACATGCAGTCAGGGGAGGCAGGTGAGGCATCATGACAAGCAAAATACTAACAGTGATAAGAGAAAATACATTTGACCACTTGACTGTTCTATAAAACTGTTTAATAAAACTGTTTTCTGAATTATTTCAACACTTTAATGGTCAAAATCGCGGAATTTACGCAGTGCCTGTTCAAACATATGAAAGAAATGCGGGTTGAGGCAGTGCAGTGTGTCTCACCTTTGGTGGAACTGTGTCACATACAATAAATGAAGCAGGCAGTTGGCTCATGCCCATTGCTGTCTCTCTTTATATCGCCAATATACACATTTGATTGCACATGTGCTACACATGCTGAGTGTGTGTGAGATGTTTATTCTTTGTGATCGGTCATAAATGCATGGTGAAAAGGATAGGCGCATGGACTTCATCTTCAAATAAATGTAAGATAATGCATGTTTTTTTTTTTTATTTATTTATTTAAAAAGAGAGACCCCCCCCCCCCCCTCCCAAAAAAATAGTTTGACCTTACATTAAATATTTTGTTTTTCATGCCATCATTGTTGAACAGTATGGAGTTGATTAAAGCATAATTAATCATTAGCATAATTAAAATTGAAATATAAGCTTCTATTTTGCGTTCAAATATGTGAACATCCGACTATAGACGAGTCAGTGCCTCACCCGTCAAAAACCTCACCGCAAGTCACTATTTGATAGTTAGCTGATAACTTAGCCCTGCATCCTTTTATCCATCCTTCAAAAACAAACAAACAAAAAAGCAAAAAGCTGGCCAAAAGTGAAGCTTCAAAGTATGGGGTAACCTTATGATAGCTATATCCATGTTTTATACAGTCTATGGTACAGGTGGGCTACTACTGTCATGTCACTCGATGATTTTTGGACTCTGTATTCATCTAGAAAATCTATTGCCAGCTGTTCATAACCTGCCTGATTGCCTGTCTGCTCATTTCTTTTTCGTCTTCAAAAGCTTTGTTGTTATTTTTGCAGCGCTTACAAATATCCAAGATAATAAATGTGAATGATTCCTGAAATGGTGCTCTACAAATACGGGTATCCTCGAAAACACTGAAATTCACTGAAGATGCAGGCTTTACTCCCCAGAAAAGTGTGTGTGTGTGTGTGTGTGGGTGGGGGGGGGGGGGGGGGGGGGGGGGGGGGGGGGGCATTAGCATGAAACATAATGTTAGTATAGTAAAAATCCTATCAAAATCATTCAGCAGGGCTGCAGCTCCTGCTTTCTCCTTTAGTTACCAACATGTTTAATCAACACCTTCAACTCGCATTGAACTCCATATGTGTGATTAACAAGAGGAGAGACCTACTTTTTCCTCATCACACAGACAGCATCGGGGTTTCAGCTGTAAGCACTGCTCTCGCTCTTCATCTAGTGTGTGCTTCGGCATGTATAGGCCAACCACGGACGAACTTCCACTGTAATTAGACGCACGCTACCAGAAGATTAATTCCTGCTATGAAATAAAAAGACAAATGAGGGGAGAGAATAAGAAGGAATCAGCCAAAGAGGAGTGCCACAACAGGTTACTGCTGTGTTTCAAATTTAATGTGTTTATTAAGGTGTAGCCAAATCTTAGAAAGCCATTATAAACACTACGTAGACCTCACTACCATGAAGTGACAAAATGTTTTAGAGATACCCTGTGGATTTTGTAACAACTTGTGTCATTGTAGAACATTCTCAATGATCCATTTTGTTTGTGCCTTTAAGCACACAGGGATGATCTGAGACAGATTTCTGTCATAGTAATTGTATAAAGTGGCAATAAACAAGGAGAACAAGCTGATGAAAATGCAAGTTCCAAAACATTTGATAAGCCCGATGAAAATGTTTGGGATGTGCCATCCATTTTTGCTGCTTTTACATGGATTTTATGTCTTGTAGGGCAGCTGTCTAAACAGGGATGCCTGGACCTCCATCTCCCCAGCCAAAGCTCCAGCTCTTCCTAGGGACCACCAAGCCCTTACCAAACCACCAGAGATATAATCACCACAGTGCAACCAGCATCTGCCTCTGCTTGGACATGTCTGAAACACCCTGGAAGGCATTCTGGTCACATGCCCAAACCACATCAACTGGCCACTTTCCAGGCAGATGGGCAGCAGCGCTACCTGAGTCCCTGCCCTCATCATGTCTTTAAGGTATGGCATCATTTAAAAATGTTATATATTATGTCATATACATTTAGACATACTTTTATATTTTATATCCATTCACACACAAATTATCTCCTTAAAGTTGTTATGGTGATTTGGTCAGCATCATTATTCACTGTATATGGAGTTCTGCTTGGGGCTATTTCATGAATGCAATTTTCATTGCTCCGTCACATCTTAACTATGTTCACTAGCCAGTTGCCAACTTTGTTTGTAGGATGGTGCTGGTTATAACACCCCAGTGTTACTGGAGCTATTTTGATGTAAAACATGGAGCTGAAAGATGCTTAAGATAGTGCAGAGCTGGCTGGTAATTCTCTGTAAGTTCATCAGCCCTGAAAGGCAGTTTCTGACTTGATAAGTCAACCCAGGGTTTCTCATTCTAGAGAACACATAGAAGGGTCCGAGCTGAGAATAATACCACTTGCAAATAGTGACCGGTCCAGTGGCAGCTAATTTTACAAACAAGGAGAAAAAATGTGAAGAAGTTAAACACATAACACAAGCTAAAAGTAGCACAGCCAAAGCAGCACTGTGTGTCTGACTGGAGAACAACTGAACACTATGCCTGTATGTATGTGTATAGTATTAAAAACAACTCTATGAACATATGTGTGCTTTAATTTGTTTGTAAGACTAGAAAAGCACTATACAAATAAAGTCCACTTAAAGCCAGGAAGGAAAGCTGGCAAAAAAAAAAAAAATGTAGGGTGTAGACTTATCAGCTACACTGTCTCATCATTAAAACACAAGTGATCTGATTACAGTTATAGCTGCATATTAAATGAATGTGTTGTTTAAATGTACTTCAAATGGCCTGTAAGGATGTTTTAGTCTTGTTCTTCTATCTGAAGTCCCGTTGGTGTTAAGAAGTCTGAGAACAAATGAGGAAAAAAAAAAGGTTAGTAAGCTGATTTCAAGAAGCAAAGGAAAAATAAATTGTTTTAAAATTGCTTGCAGAGAACAGGAGTAAAATAAAGCCACAAAGCAGCCCTTAAAAATGTTATTTATATTTCTTATATATTATACTTATATATATATATATTTCTTATTGCTGCACATAAGGGAAAGACTAAAAACTATAGGCACCCTGTCTACCTGCACACCAAGGTCTGTGGGATTTTCCAGGAATAGTGACCCTATTTTCCAGAGAACTGATTGGTCAGCAGGTGTTGGCTCTGTGCATATGATCTCTTACCTTGAACTTTCCAGAACAAGTTACTCTTATAAGAAGTGAACCACCTTCATAACACTGATAGCCCAGGACTAACTCTGAAGTCGTCTTGCTGAGCTCCATAGCCTGCTTTTGTTTTGGCAAACACTGACGCATAAAGTTGATCAGAATTACTCTCTGGTTGAATACAAAATGACAAAAAAGGCTAAAACAACAGATGAACATCTCACTGGCACAAATAAAACTATTAAATCTATTTATGTTTGATTACCTTGCCTTGCCAGAATATTGTTTTTCTTCCTGAACACAGATGTTTTTTTTCCCCCTACATAAATAATGCTTTGGGGCTACTCTAATGAAACAACTTGGATAAGATAACATTTGTAGATGCCCTAAAAGCCAAGGTAATTGTGACTAGTTCCCACAGTGGGTTGAATAAATTAATTGGAAAATGGTTCAGTATGTATGTCCTCAGAGAAATTATTTGAAAACTACAAATATACAGCTGACCGCTCATGAGTGGTTTGGTCCAACCCTGAAGAAAAGAAGCAGGATAATGATCAGAACAAACCCAGAGCCAAACAAGTGCATCAATAGACATGACTCAACCCTCTTTGGACCCTGTCCTTGTTAGAGACACTGTGTATTTTTTCATTATTATTACACTGTATCTCTTTACAGAGCTTCAACAGAGAATACTCAGGGTTAAAAACAGCCAAACAAGACCATCACTGATTTCATTACTGTTTTTTTTTTTCCCAATACAGAAAAGTAAGACACAGTCTTTACAAAGAAGCTGAAAGTGGACTGGATTTAGAGTAACTAAAGTGATTCATAGTATTAAAGCTGTACTGAGGCTTACCACTCACCCCAGAGCATGAAACATTAATTTATTTTCAGCTATCCAGCCTCTCAGAGCATGACCCAAGCCATCCTCATCCTTAGCCATTTTCTGCATAAGCTGTAAAGCATCATTATTCCATTGGAATATAAATGTAGGCTGGAGTGTTGCCATTCAAAACCATTAAAAAAAACACCTCTTATTTGTGTGTTGATCAAACTAAGGCTTTTCTAGAAAAAATAAGAGCCCTGAAGGAGCATTCACACTTGAAGGTCAGACACCAAATACATCAATAAAATGCATCAACTTTGATGACAGGTGGAATAACCTTCAGGGAGGAGAGGTGGTGAGTTGAACTCAATCATCTCAATCTCAGCTTTGATGCCAGTGATTTAAATGAGTGCCAGCTGGAGTAATACTGTAGATTGACACGATGGCGTGGTCGCTCTGAATGTTCAATATCGTGACTAACAATCAGCTACAAACCAGTGCATGATGAGGATTTATTAGATGGAAATCAATCTGCTTTGGTTAAAACAAACAGAAAACAGAATGCAGTGATTTGTAAATCTCATTAACCCATATTTTATTCACAACAAAACATAGAAAACATCAACAGTTTAAACTGAGAAAATGTGTCATTTTAAGAAAAATATTAAATCACTTTGAATTTGATGGCAGCAGCACATCTCAAAAAAGTTGGGACAGGGCAGTGTTTGCCACTGTGTAGCATCCCCTCTTCTTTTAACAACAGTCTGTAAACATCTGGGAACTGAGGAGAGTAGCTATGGGAGAGGAATGTCTGATTGAGGGTTCTAGCTACTCAACAGTCCTGGGTCTTCTTTGTTGTTTTTTTATTTCATGATGCACCCAATGTTTTCAGTTGCTGAAAGGTCTGCAGGTAGCCCAGTTCAACACTTGGACCCTTCAACAGCCATGCTGTTGTAATAGATGGCGTGTGCAGTTTAACGAAAGGCAAACTGTGTTTACAGACATTGGTGATGTCATGTACTGTAGATAATGAGATATTTAAAGTCTTCACAATTTTACGTTGAGGAACATTATTCTGAAACGGTTCAACAATTGGTAAATGCATTTTTTTGCAAATTGGTGAACCGCTGCCCATCTTTACTTATGATTAAAAATTGATCTCTGTGCTTTTTATACCCAATCATGTTATGGACTTGTTACCAGTTAACCTAATTAGTTACGGGTCTTTTTTGTCTCATTTACTTTTCCAGCCTTTTGTTGCCCTGTCTTCAAATTTTTTGAGACGTCTTACTGCCATCAAATTCAATATGAGTTCATAAAATGAGTTAATATTTTCCATAAGATGATAAAATATCTCAGTTTATACATTTGATGTGTTTTCATTGTCTGTTGAAAATAAAATACATGTTTATGAAATTTGCAAATCACTGTTATTTTTTTACATTTTACACAGCTTCCCCAAATTTTTGGAATTAGGGTTGTATTTTTTTTCTTGCTTCATATCTGTATTTGAACTATAGTATATGTTCCTACAAACACATACATTTTATTCAGCGGTTCCTAATTTTGTGGTCAATACAGTTGAATAACTGTGTTGCTCCTGAATAACTTGCATGTTATATCATATCTCTTGTGAAAAATGTTTCCATTTGCACATTATTTGAACATAGGACCCATTCACAGCTATGCTATTTACATGCATATTTAATCACTGTGGAGTGCCAGAAAGCCATGTTTTACATAAACTCTCACATCAAAGTCAACAGTACAGGTGAAAAAGGTGTCTGTTACCTAAGAGGTATGGCAAATGATTGACAGAACCAGTACAGTAAGTGGAAAAGGTCACAGATGTTATATAATAATTATACGTTTAGTTCAACTGTGAATAGATACAAAGTATAAGGTACAAAATATTTCTTGAGCAAATATGTAGTGTATTACAGGTGTGTGTGTGCAGGTTTTGCTTTCAAACTTTTCATTTTTACTCTTCATGAACTACAGCTTGAAGTGTCCTCAGACCAAACTACCTCAGGACCACACATTCAGATGTAGATACTGCAGTTATGTCCCACAAAAGTTAACACTGACATGGTATCAATGCAATGAACACAGCTGTTTCCTTGGATTGTTAAACATATTTTTCACCTGTCAGGTTGATGTCAGGTTTTAAGCAAAAGGCAACAAGAAGCAAGGCACTCATGTGGGCATGTGTTCAAGAAAGTTAGATAGCAATGCAGATGAACAGCACCGCCCAGATACCTGATTAATCTGTGTAATCTGATTAATTACTGCAAAATGAACATGTTTTCTATTATAATCAATCATCATCACTGGGTGAACTGAGCCAGACAGGCCACACATCTTGTCTTGTTATGTGTGTATGATTACACGCATGGCATTTGCTTTGTGATGAATTACCTCTGCCACCTCTCATTTTTCTTTCATATTACAGTATTGGGCAAAAGTCTTGAGCCAACCGACATTTCATTATTTTGCAAGGAAAATGAGAAATAGGTGTAGGAATGTATTTAAACATGTTCAAACATAAATGGATACATAGACTATAATGCCAAAATATTGCTTGTACAATTCTAACACAGAAATTTGGTATAACCACATTTATTGTTCAACACAGCCTGAACTCTTTCAGGCAAGCTTTCATGGCTTCTTGAAGAACATTTTAAAGCTCTTCTTTGGATGTTGGCTGCCTTTTTTTTTTCCATCCTCTGTCAAGATGATCCCACACTGCTTCAGTAACATTGAAATCCAGGTTCTGGGGAGGCCAATCCATGACTAATAGTGTTCCCAGGGGTGAAAGTAGTTTTAAATTCTTGCCGGTACTATGACAAAAACATTATATATATATATATATATATATATTAGGTGTGGGACTTTAACGCGTTAATTTCGATTAATTAATTATGGGGAAATTAACGCGTTAAAAATTTTAACGCATTTTAATCGCACTTTGCACCGTGGAACGTTTCTCAGTGCGCGAGTTCCCGGCATACAGATTATATCGACGCACAATGTCCAAATTAGGGGCCGCATCCTGCGAAGGACCCGGCCCACGTCTTTCGCAGCCCACGAACACCACAAAGGCCGGAAGTGAGCGGCTAGCCTTCATATCAGCTGCCGTCACCTCTGCGTAGCTCATGTCGCCTAGCAACCGTGAGTGCGAAGCACAGCTGTGTAAAAGCAGCTGGTTAAACGGAGAACGAACTTTTTCTCCTTTTTGTGGTTTAATTTTAAGTCTTTAATTCAAAATAAGCTGTTAAAACAAGCGTAACACATTTCAACATCAAGGAATACAGCTGAGTGAATGATTAATTTCCAACTATAACAAGTGAGACATTAATGTTGAATAAAACTATCCAGTTATGATGCTTAACTTTAATTTCAGGTGTTTGCTTATCACAGGAGCACTTCCACCCTTCATTGGTCTGTGTAGTAGACTGGTGGGAAAATAAACAAAATTTTGAAGTTTAAGCTTATGTATATTGATTCATTCATCAACTAAACTTAAATTAATATTTCTCATGTCAAATATTGAAATGCGATTAAAATGCGATTAATTTCGATTAATTAATTACAAAGCTTGTAATTAATTCGATTAATTTTTTTAATCGAGTCCCACCCCTAATATACATATATATATATATATATATATATATATATATATATATATATATATATATATATATATATATATATATATATATATATATATATATATATATATATGTATGGATAATCACTTGACAATGTGAAAAATATTTTTGTTGTTAAGGAACTAAGATGTTTGCTCATGCTGTACACTTTCGATGACCACCGCCATGCATTCTGGCTCTCTCCACCAATTCAAAACTTCTGGAAAGTAAATAACCACCAAACTTTTTCAAACCTCAATCCCCTTGGCAACCACCGTGTTTTGGAGGTGAATGCGCTCTCATGCAGTGTAAATGAAATCTCTGGTCATAAGCAGTGTTTTTGAACTGTGCTCAAAATAAGGGGTGGCTCAAGACTTTTACATAGTACTGTATGTTTTAGCGAAGCATAATTGTCTAATTCAAGTGAACAAAAACCTAACATTGGACAGGTAAACTAGTAACAAACGGGTTACAAGTTCAAGTAAGAATCACTGGGATGCTATCTCAGTGCAGCAATGTAACAATGTAACAAACTGTCTTTTATGAAATTAATTATTTAACTATTATTGTTTTAGGTAGGTGTTATGTCCTTGTTCAGTGTTGACCTGGACATAACATGCTGGGCGACTCCCCCACTCTTTCCAGTCCTATGAAATCAAGCAGTGGTTTATGAGCTTCAGAGCTGAACTAAGCCCAAAACAACAAAGAAAAGCTTACCTATTAACTATTTAAAAAAAAAAAAAAAAACTCTTTGAAATAACCAGTCACATGTCTCCAGCTGTGTCAGGACCACATTCTCATCACAAAAAACAGCATCAGAGACTCACACTCACAGGGTTTGAAGTGCTGTCACAAACTGGCTCAAAGCAAGTGACAAGGAGGGAGTCTGCACAAGAAGTTTACTTGAATAAAGGATCATTTATTAACCATAAACTAACCAAGAAACAAACATCACAAATGGGCTGATATCAGGTGGAGTGGAAGAGAAAGACTCAGCAGTTCACCTGGGCCAGTTTTTATAGGCTGGAAGACACAGGTGAGCTGCATTAGCTGACACTCCTGGCATGTCAGCTAATTATCAATTACAGCAGGCCAGGACTTTCTTGACAGTTGGAGGGTTATCACACACACAAATTTTACACACGTTTTTTAATATAAATTTTTTTTAACATTAGTTTAGGATAGGCTGAATGATCTGACCGCCACTCTGCCATTTTGCTTTTACTTTCACTCTCACTCTTAATCTGATCGCTTTATAAATGTAGGGAGGGCCAACAGTTTCAAAGAGACAACATGAATGCGACTGGACCAGCCACCACAACATAAAACAGAGAACAGTGTTTGTGAAGCTAGTATCTTCCAACTGAGACAGAAAACAGGTCAGTGTGAGACTCACTGTCCATGAGACACATATTGTATAACAGGCTACCTAACAACACTGTGTTCTAAAATACCCAGTGCTGAGCTGTAAGGTATCCAAGTGTGTGTGTGTGTGTGTGTTCGTGTGTGTGTGTGTGTTCGTGTGTGTATGTGTAGGTGTGTTGTGAAAATGCATTCATTTGTGTGTTGTGTGTGCGCAATAAATGTGTGTGTGTGTGTGTACTGAGTGGATAAAGAATGAGTGTGGTAGTGATACAACTGAGTCACCAGAAGATGATTAATACAGTTTCTTTGCACCACATTTATTGCCTGTGATTTAACCTGTGAATTGTTTTACAATATTCATTTCACTGATCAATGAATTGATTGAATTGTGTCACCAATGATATTAAGGAGGCTGCTCTTTCAATACAGGCGTTCAGTACAGGAATAAATCCTGACTAACTTAGATTCAAATGTAATGAAGCACATCTGTAGCTGATGTAATTAGGAGCTTTCAGTAATGTTGTGGCTGGTTGCTGAGATGTCATTTCAGCTCAGCTATAGGTTAAAGTATTTGAACACCACAGAAACACTCATAGTCTTATAAATCAGGTTGCTGAGCACAGCTAGTTGTATATGCTAATTTTGTTCAGCAATAAAGGTGGCAGCTTGGACTAGCAGCAGATGTAATATATTACAAAACTAAAATAAACTGAAATCAGTGCTAATATGAAATGTGATATGGTAATCAACCTTTGTACTGTCCATTGTATTGGGGGTCTTGTCACCTTAGCCTCTGGAGGCAACAGCTGGTGATTTGGGGCTTGCAGAGTTGAGCACATATCCCGATATAGCTGTGTATGTGCAGCTGAGTCAGTGTGTCATTCAGTCGGGTTTAGGTTAGTTTAAGGATCGGTGTGTGTTTTTGACATTTAGGTGTTTTGTAGAGTCTGCAGAGCCCTTCTGAATTCTACCTATTTCCAAACAGCAGTCAGCGTAGGTTTCGTTTGAAGCATGGCCACAATTTTCTCCTACCTTTACCCCTAACCTTAATTATTGGGGAAGCTTATATACAGGTGACAGTGAATGAAAAAAGAAATGCAAACATTCATTTTTTTTGAACATTAAGATTCCAGAAAGCTTCCCTAAAAGCACAATTGAACCTTTAGAGTGGTTGTTACATTCCTAACCTGGCAGAGAGGAGTCAGAGGGCACTTTTTGACAGAGTAATAATAAGCAGGCTGTAGTGGCCATAGTTCCCATCATGCCTGTAATGGACTCAGTAATCAGTAGTCAGTCAGTCTGTAATCTGTTTAGGTTTTCTGTTTTATGCTTTTAAGTGAAAGTTATTTCTAGTTAAAGCATTTTTTCAGTCCAAAGGATGGAAAGCATCCACCAGGAAATGAAGTAAAAGGCTGATTTTATGAAAATCTTTTCATTCTTTCACCTATACTCAGACATTATTTTCACCCACTGTGGAATACAGTATGTGCACTGCAATGAAAACAGCATGACAAAAATTCAAAAATCTTTTTATAGATGCAGTGAATGAACAATTGGGTGAAATTATTGCCATTAACATTTATAGTAGCAGCAGTGCTATATCGTGTATGTTTCACAAATGGTATATATCCTACTGTAAATATTTTCATCTGTAATATTCATAATTCCCACAGTATTGTCCCATATACCTGCGTTTACATTATAGTACAGAGAATAGCCAAAACAAGTCATGGCACTAACCAAAGACATATATTTGCAAAATTCATGTAGAGTATTTTGGTAAATTTAGATAAACAACAATTAGTTGTATGTATAGCTGATATAAAGCAATCAGCAGCTACTTTGATAATCTTTTCTGTCAATTTTCAAGAAAAGTGACAAACATTCAAAGGTTGAGCTTCTCAAACATGAGGCCTACAGTACTCTAGGCGCTCTCCCTCAAGCTCCCTCCCCAGGCCTGGCTCCAGGGTGGGGCAGCGGAAACCCTATCCCAGGCAGGGTAAACTGTTCCCTTGGTGCGTCTGCCAGTCATTGGATACAAATGACTGGCATGGCGGAAACAAGCTTCCTCTGAAGGGTGGCTGGCCTCTCCCTTAGAGATAGTGTGAGGAGTGCAGCCATCTGGAAGGGGCTCAGAGTAGAGCCACTACTCCTCCAGTTGAGGTGGTTTGGGCATCTGACTAGGATCCTTCCTGAGTGCCTCTTGGGTGAGGTGTTCCAGGCATGTCCTACCAGGAAGACGCCCTGTGACAGACCCAGGACACGCTGGCGAGATTATATGATCCTGACTGGCCTGGGAACACTTCACTGTTCCCCTGGATAACCTGGAGGAGGTGCTGGGGAGAGGGAGGTCTGGGTTTCTTGCTTAGGCTGCTGCCCCACTTCAACCCAGCCCCAGATAAGCAGAAGAAAATGGATGGATGGATAGATGATGGATTTTTCAAAGATTGGCCTGTGTAAATCTGTGAATGCCAGTATTTTAAGATTTCATAGATTAAAACATTAAGCTAGAAAAAACTGCTTGATAATAACATAGTAGCATAAATATAAGTTCAATAAAGTCTTATTTCTCTGGCTGTCTAATACAGCCAGAGGTACCATAATTTAACTGAAATAGGAGGACAAAGCACTGCTTGTAGGGTGAGCTCAGATAACCTTTAAGCTGCCAAAAATAAATTGGTGTTGAGTCTCAACTGAGTTTCCAATAATGAGACACTCTGTCTGATACCCTGACATCACCAAGAAGCTGTGGTATAAGGCTCAATGAACATGTATCCAGTAAAGCAAGTTGATATTGTGCATGGATGTAGTGCTTTGGTAGTTAGAGGGAAGACTTTCACAGTGATCCAGTGAACAGAAACTCTAATAGTGCATTCAATTTACTATTATTGATTTTTCTGATTGCTGTGTTTTGATTTAGTTTGAAAGCAAAGCACCTAAGATGAGACAGTAACATTGGTAGAGATAGCAACATGTTTTTCTAGGTCATCTAAATGTGGTGTTTCAAAAAGAAGATGACTCAAACACAGGACACCAGAAGCAGATGAAGTCCAAAACTTTATTAGCAGGGTTGAAGTCATACACTAATAGGCAATCAAGTAGTAGGCAAAAGATCAAGTTTCAAAAACAGAGTGACAATTCAAGAAACTATGGGGCAATATAAACCAACTAAAGTTAAGATCTGGAAAACAGGCAAAGTTAAAAACAAAAACAAAAACAAAAAAGAAAGAAAAAAAGAAAAGAAAAGAAAAGCCAAAATAAAACTCAAGAGGAAAAATCCCAGCTTGTAAATGATGGAAAAGTTTAAATGAAAATGGTACCAAGACAGCCTGGTAGCTGGATCTGGAATAGCAGGGAGTTTATACGTTCAAGAAACTAAGGCTACGTTCACACTGCAGGCCTTAATGTTGTAGGATTTTATGGCATATCTTGCTGCACTTACGGGCATTTGCATCTCTCTGATGCCCTGACCGAATGATTAATCCAATCTGATGGCTGTTGTTTCCATTTGCCAGAAGCAAATGGATGTACAGAATCAAATATGATGTCCAAAGTCAAACAAACAATGAGACTGATGGGCAAAGAACAAGTGGTAGCATACGTGTAAGCAGCATTTAAGAGTAATATATCTGTATAAGAAAACCCTTTTCATTATGTTTTTGTGAAAAAATAAATTATGCAAAGTACCTTAGCTTCTTAGGTAATAATGACAGTCATAGATAGATAGATAGGAAATGATTCATACTTTTATGACCTCCCTCTGTCTCACTTCCCTCCCTCTTGTCATCCTAGTGCTGTTTCATGCACTAATCCCTTGTGACATGTTGTCTTCATTCAAATCACTGCACTTTCATTCATCACTCCCTGTTAACCAATAGGAAAGCTTAATGTTAGCAAAGACTGCCCACCTCTCTCCCCTGTCTCTCCCAGCACAAATGCACGCTCTGCTTCCATTGACTACTTTCTCATTTGTCCATTTTGCCTTTCATTTTCATACACTGGTCTCTGCCCTTCAGCCACAATGAATGAAGTCAGTGTTGCAAAGCAAACAAGGTGTCAGGAGCTGTATGAAAAGAAAGATGAATAGACTGAGAGTTCAACAAGGACAGTACATTCAGAAAAGAATCGCCAGTGCTGCAAGGCTGATGAAAAGGAAACTCAAACACCATATCTGCATTCCGACAGGGTTTGACAGATATTTAGGACACACACTGATGCACATGGCAAAGGTGATTTTTTGTGCAAAAGTCTTGAGCCACCCCTCATGACTATATTTTGCTTCCAATAATCCAGACATCCTTGTATTTTTTTTTTTTAAAGTGGTTTTGGACAAGAGTTGTCCAGGATTTCTGTAGTTCTGTCAAAGTTTTTCTTTGGCGATCAGATGCTTTTTCAATTCCAGTTGCCATTTCTGCTGTGTTCAACCAAATACAGGTTACTGACAATAACAATGCCAGTCACAGAAAAAGTGACAGATTTACTCACATGCTCGAAAGTCTTGAATACGTTTCTAAAGTGGTCTTGAGCAATAGTTCTCCAGGCTTTCTGGAGATCTTTGAAGGATGGGCATTGAATGCTTCTTCACTCATTTGCAGTCCAGTCCTTGTACCTGACCATTTTCAGAGGAATGTTTGTTGTTTGATAAGCTACCTAACACCGACTTATGATATATTCAAGCATAAAAAGGCACCTAACTCAAGGCATGAAACAGTGTTGTGTCTACACATAGCAGATAACTAAAAAAAACAACAACAACAAAAAACAAAACCATTTTAAACAGTTTGTTACTAGCAGCCTGTCACAAAAAAAATTAAAAACACAAGCTGGACAAGTGGAGACCGAAAAAAGTATATACAGCAGATGAAGAGTATCTAAAAGCCATGTCCTAGAAAGTGTCTGATTGGCAACAACTTCATTTTTCAACATGACAATGATCCCAAACATGCTGCCAATGCATCTGAATAGAAAAATACACAATGAAACACAGTCAGTCATAGATTGGCCTTCACAGAGCCCGGACCTCAAAATTATTGAAGCAGTATGGGATCACCTTGACAGAGAACAGAACAAAAGGCAGCCAATATCAACATCCAAAGAAGAGCTTTGAGTGTCCTTCAAGAACCCTGGAGAACTATTCCTATTTATCAGGAAGCTTGCCTAAGAGAAATCAGGCTGTGTTGAAGAATAAATATGATCATACCAAATATTGGCTTTCAAGCTCCTTACAAATGTACAACCTCTGTTTTTGATTCAAATATAGTATTTCCATTTATGTTTACACATGTTTCAATTAGGGGTGGGACTTCAACGCGTTAATTTCGATTAATTAATTATGGGGAAATTAACGCGTTAAAAATTTTAACGCATTTTAATCGCACTTTGCACCGTGGAACGTTTCTCAGTGCGCAAGTTCCCGGCATACAGATTATATCGACGCACAATGTCCAAATTAGGGGCCGCATCCTGCGAAGGACCCGGCCCACGTCTTTCGCAGCCCACGAACACCACAAAGGCCGGAAGTGAGCGGCTAGCCTTCATATCAGCTGCCGTCACCTCTGCGTAGCTCATGTCGCCTAGCAACCGTGAGTGCGAAGCACAGCTGTGTAAAAGCAGCTGGTTAAACGGAGAACGAACTTTTTCTCCTTTTTGTGGTTTAATTTTAAGTCTTTAATTCAAAATAAGCTGTTAAAACAAGCATGACACATTTCAACATCAAGGAATACAGCTGAGAGAATGATTAATTTCCAACTATAACAAGTGAGACATTAATGTTGAATAAAACTATCCAGTTATGATGCTTAAATTTAATTTCAGGAGTTTGCTTATCACAGGAGCACTTCCACCCTTCATTGGTCTGTGTAGTAGACTGGTGGGAAAATAAACAAAATTTTGAAGTTTAAGCTTATGTATATTGATTCATTCATCAACTAAACTTAAATTAATATTTATCATGTCAAATATTGAAATGCGATTAAAATGCGATTAATTTCGATTAATTAATTACAAAGCTTGTAATTAATTCGATTAATTTTTTTAATCGAGTCCCACCCCTAGTTTCAATACATCACTGCACCCGTTTCCCATGTTAACATTTATAAAGAAATGGTGGGTGGCTCAATTTTTTTGCACAGTTCTGAATTTCAGAGGACTGAAAATATATTGTGGCCTTTTAGAGACACTAATTAAAGTTGGAAATCATGGACGAAATCATATTATCACAAGTCACGATATCTATGTAACTGAAGGCAAATAGCACAAATTATTTATTTATTCACTGCATTTACTATTTGTAAACAGTTATTATTCCATTGTAATTATGTATCACTTTAATTAATTAGCTCTCTGATTAACATCTTCACTTTACAATGGTGACTTCAGGACTCATGAAGAAGTGACTACGTCAAATTGACAGGGGAATCTTTTTAGAGTTCCTGCATGTTTTAAAATATTGATACTTGGCACCAGCATATTGACAATCACATAGCAAGAGGAAGTTATACAATAAACTGAGATACTGATATTTTGACTTAATCTTAAATCCTACCTAATTAGCTTCAGAAGAAGACAATGTCCGAATTTCTACATGTAATTCCAATGACAAAATGGCTTATTGGCAAAACAGTAAGAGAGCTAAGACATAACATAACTGCATTTGTGAGCTGTGGTGGTTTAATCTGACTGGCTTACGCACTGTTCCTGCGGTGACAGCATTTTGTTGTTTTCACACTGTGGTCAGGTTGCATGGATAAACTAATGGGCCTCACTTTTATGCCTCATTTGTGCTCTTGGGGTGCCACCTTGCCATTTTGTGGTATAGCAGTGTAACAACATATTTAAAGCACTTCTTGTAGCACTGGGCCCCATTGCTGACCATTTGTGTTTGATATTATTTTACTGATGCTCAGTATGCTGAATAATCATTATTTATATAATTACAAATGGCTTATTTACTAGTCTGTAATTAGATGCATTTACATAGTTATGCAAAAATATACATATTTTGGATGAAAACAGTCCAACATGTCCAACAGCAGGTCAAACACCCTAAATCACATATTTCCTAAAAAGCCTATGCCCTCTAGATTGGAAATGGCATGCACTGATATTTGTCCCATGTTCCTCAGTGTCATAGACATGACATAGTTTTCCAATGTGTATCAAATTGAAATACATTGTTTTTCAATGGGCTTATGCACATGAGACTGAAACAGTGATGCATCGCAAAAATTTATATTCAACGTGGACAATGAAGTGGTATGAGGAGGGCCCCAAATCAAATTTTGCTTAGGGCCACTTCAAGGCTCTGAATGTCATGGAAAACTCATAAGAGTCTAGGTCTTAACTGAGTAGTCTCCTTTGTTACCTCTCATTTTAGGGTGCTTTAACAGCAAACGGTTTCATACTAGGAAATACTAGGTATTGATTATGTGCTGTGCCAACTGCTAATTTAAAACCAAACAAGAACATATTACATATTCATAACCAGTATTCATTTTCCCAGATGTACAGTAACAGTCAAAAGTTTGGACACACTTACCCAACTGGGTGAGTGTGTCCAAACTTTTGACTGGTACTGTATATGAAACCTAATGTATCTTCCACTCTGTTATCTAACTATAATACCTCCAAAATCCAGAGATATAATGAGCAGTCTCTTTCGTATGTTGAAGCGAAGTGAGTCCCTGGAGGATTAACTTTGTGCTGCTTGGAGAAAAGATTTCCTCTTACAGATGAAAAGGAAATGAAAGTGGGTGGGGAGCATTGCAAAAGACAGAACGGAAGAATAAGAGCAGCAGTTCAAAAGCAAAACTGAGAAAGAGTAAAGGAGAGAAAGAACATTAAAATAAAAAGAGCAGGAGAGTGGGAAGGAGATTCAGCAAAAGTGAATGCAGGTAAAGAAGGAGAGATGTTTTACCAAAAAAATGTATAAAAAAATACAGTCAATCAAAAGTCAGATTTTATTTAGACAGACACATCACTGTGTGAAAATACCATTAGCAAAGTCTCCCAAAGATGAATACCAAAGTCTTGGGTGATTTCCAAGTTCCATTGTTAAAAGTTTTCACCAACTTTTCTTCTCAACCTCTCCACGTTTTACATTTGTGGTTTTTAAGGAAGTTACAGACTGGACTGCCATAACACTGGATTCATTCATATATTACTGCATGCAAAAAAAAAAAAATTCCCTTTACATTTAAATGTCACAGTGAGGGGCTGTGTGTGGAGGGAGAGGACCCAATTGCAGGACATACGCAGACGTAAACTAAAACTGTTTATTTGCAGGAACTCGAATAACACAAAATGCAAAAACCCGAAATCTCAACCAAGGCAATAAACAAACCAGAAGCCTGGGAGAAAGCGAAAAACAAAACACACAGCTAAGAGGGGAATACTGGGGAAAACAATGACGATGACGCAACAACGAACAAAGGAAGACTAAGGGCTGAAATACACACAAGGGGATTAGGGCAAGTGGAAACAACAGGGGACGACAGGTGAACCAAATGAACCTATTGACAAAGGGGAAGCAAAGCTCAACACAAAACACAGGGAACAAGAGACTGTCAAAATAAAACAGGAACTGACTAAATATAACAGACGCAGACCTAACACTGAAAACTTGACAAAGGGAACATACACAAAAAACAACAAGGGAAACTAAACAGCATACTCAAACAATATAACTATAAGCAGTACTAAGAAACATAACCTGAAAAGTACAACAAAGAAGGCTACACAAAAAAAAACTCAAAACGCTGGGCCACCGGCCCAGGACCATGACATTAAATGTGAGTGTTTTGTTATTGGACTTATGTACAAACCACAGTTTGTCAATAACGAAGACCACATTTGAACAGAAGGATGTCCATAAGTGCACATGTCACCAGGACAACCTAGGTAGCAGGTTGATGATCAATTTTGTAATTGCATCTTTAGATCTGCGGCCAAATGTTCTGGATACTTGTGTTAAGAGAGGAACCGATTAACTGATCACCACCTGGTGTGTTGGATCAGGAGGTGGGGGAGGATGCTGGACAGACCTGGTGCACTTAAATGTATCTTGAGGGTGTGCTGGGAATGCCTGGCAGAGGCCCCAGTCTGCGAGATCTTCAACGCCCACCTCTGGCAGAACTTTGACAGCATTCTGAGGGAGGCTGAGGACACTGAGTCTGAATGAACCATATTCTGTACCTCCATTGTTGAGGCTGCTGCACGGAGCTGCGACTGCAAGGTGGTTGGTGCCTGTCAGAGCAGTGATCCCCAAACCAGATGGTGGACACCAAAGGTAAAGGGAGCCATCAAGGTGAAGAAGGAAGCCTATTGGGCTTGGATAGCCTGTGGGATGTCAGAGGCAGTTGATGGGTACTGACAAGCCAAGGCCAAGGTCAAATTTGTTTATACAACACATTTAAAACAACCAAAGTGATGTACATTTAAAAGTATATAGTCCCAAGAAAACAACACTAAAATACAGAAAAATTGAGCACAAAACATAAAATTAAAAGACAATAAAATGATATAAAAAAAAAAGGTAAATAATGCAAAATAAAAAAAACAAGTGGAGGCCAAGGCCAAGCAGAACGCAGCTCGGGCAGTGGCTGAAGCAGAAACTCGGGTGTGGGAGGAGTTCGGTGAGCCCATGGAAAAAGACTTGGACTGCCTTGAAGAGATTCTGGGAAAGCGTCAGGGGAAAGCGGTGCTCTACTCACACGGTCTATAGTGCAACATGGGGCACTGCTTACTTCAACTGAGTATATAGTCAGGAGGTGGAAGAAATACTTTGAGGACCCCCTTAATCCAACTGACATGCCTTCTGTAGTGGAAGCAGTGTCTAGGGTGGATGAGATTTGCCCTGAGTTCCTGAAGGGTCTGGATGTTGTAGATCTGGGGCCACTGGATTGCCAGACTGGGGTGGTGGTTTCCATCTTCAAGAAGGGGGGCCGGAGGATGTGCTCCAACTATCAGGGGATCACACTCCTCAGCCTTCCTGGGAAGGTCTATGGCAGGGTATTGGAAATGAGAGTTTGTCCGTTCGCCGAACCTTAGATTCAAGAGGAACAATTCTGTTTTCATCATGGTCATGGAATGCTGGCTCAGTTCTTTAAACTCGCAAGGATATTTGAGTGTGCGTGGAAGTTTAGCCATCCCATCTACATCTGTTTTGTGGACTTGGAAAAGGTATTTGACCACGTTCCTTGGGGTATGCTGCGGGGGGTGCTGCAGGAGTTTAAGGCAGTTAGCCCATTGTTATGAGCCATTCAGTCCCTATACAGCCGCAGTGAGAGCTTGGTCCGCATTGCTGGCAATAAGTTGGACTCATTTCCAGTGGGTGTTGGACTCCACCAGGACTGCCCTTTGTCACCCATTCTGTTCTTAATTTTTATGGACAGAATTTTTAGGCGTAGCCAAGTGGTGGAAGGCCTCCACCTTGGTGGCCTCAGAATCTCATCTCTGCTTTTTGCAGATGATGTGATTCTGTTGGCTTCATCAGTTGGTGGCCTCCAGCTCACACTGGAGCAGTTCGCAGCCGAATGTAAAGTGGCAGGTATGAGAATTAGTACCTCTAAGTCTGAGGCCATGGTCCTCAGCCGTAAAAGGGTGCCCACTCTGAGTCAGGAATGAGATGCTGCCACATTTGGAGGAGTTTAATATCTTGGGGCTCTTTTCACATGTGAGGGGAGAGGGAAGCGGGAGATTGACAGATGGATTGGGGCTGCAGCTGCAGTGATCTGGACACTGGACCAGTCTGTTTTGGTAAAGAGAGACATGAGCATAAAAGGGAAGCTGTTGATTTACCGGTAGAGTTACATCCCTACCCTCATCTATTGTCATAAGCTTTGGGTAGTGATCGAAAGAACGAGATTGCGGAGATACAAGCAGCGGAAATTAGCTTCCTCCAAATGTTGGCTGGGATCACCCTTAGAGATAGGGTGAAGAGGGGCTCAGAGTAGAGCCTCTACTCCTCAACATCGAAAGGAGCCAGTTGAGGTGGTTTGGGCATCTGAATAGGATGCTCCTGGGTGCCTCTTGGGTGAGATGTTCCAGGCATGTACTACTGGCAGGAGGCGCCGGGGCAGACCCAGGACACACTGGAGAGATTATATCTCTCAGTTGGCCTGGGTATTCAGTTATTTTGTTGTGCCATACTAACATACAAAAATGAAACTTCTAACCATTAGAATATTATGAATCTTGACTCATGACTCAGCTAGTGACAACACACCTTGGCCAATCGGTGGCATGCTGCTCTTCAACATCACATTTTTGGATCACCTCGGATCTCTTGGAACCCTGGCTGACTGGCTACTAAAAAAGTACCTGGTATCAGGACCTAATGGAAAACCCTACAAACTGTTCCAAGTTGAGTCGGGTCATGCTGAGTAGGTACTAGTGGAAATGCAGCATTAGGAAAAAAAAAAAAAAAGAAAAAAAAAGGCAGAATAGTCCTCTTTAGATTCTTTATAGGCAGGAATTAGATCTATGTATTATACATAATCATCACACTGCTGCCAGGTCATGCTAAATGATACACTTCCTGTTATTAGATCATTTTTAGAGGCATTTAAATTTATATTTTAAATTTATATAAACTGATCATGATTTGAGTGGAAGAAGCAAAAGTAATAAATTTTTTCTGTAATATGAAATGGGCAATGCAATATCACAGAACCAATATAGCACCATGTTTAATAAACATAAACAATTATAGGAGTGTATGTGTGGAGATTTTTTGCTCCTAAGGGAAAAGGCTTCCAATCAGACTTTCAGTTAAGATGTAATATCTATGATCAGGTTAGACAGCAAGCAGGAGCATCCTATTCTGTAACTGTAACCAAATTGCTATTGTTGTTGTTGGTGTTGGTGTGTGCATGCATGCGCGTGTGCGTGCGTGCGTGTGTGCCTCCATGCGTGCGTGTGTGTGTGTATTTGTAGGTGTTTGCGCAAAGAAGATACTTACACGTTTTCAAATAATTCCACATAATCTTCCACAGCATGTCTTTTGTCCTATCTCCCTCACCTCAGTGCTTGCTCATAGGGGGTTGTTTTGACTGTTGAGTTTTCTCTGTAATCATTGTAGGGTCTTTACCTTACAATATAAAGTACCTTGAGGCGACTGTTGTGATTTGGCGCTATATAAATGAAACTGAATTGAATTGAATTGATTTGACAGATAGTTACATACAAGGTGTCCTTTATAGCTTTACTGAGATAGAGCTGTCACTCTGAACAACTGATTCTTTTAAACAACGCTACTAGTGTGAAGGGGCATAGTTTAACTAAAACCATAATTTTTTCATAACTGAGTAGTTATTTCTGCCAAAACCTAACCAGCAGATGAAAGAGAAGTAAAAAGCCATTGAAAATGCAACTAAACTGTAAGTTGGAAAAAACCTCAATCAAATGCAAAACACAAAGGTCCAAAAGGGACACAAATGGTGGTTGCTGCCACCCCTAAAGCCTCTTTAAGCAGACTTTTTAGATCCCTAAAATGGGACTGTCATCTCTGCCAATATTGCTGTGACCAGTGCATCAAGGCACCAATGCCAAAAGACAACTTGTACATATCAGTGGGACACAGGAAGCATCTGACATTTTGTGACGTCCAGGGACTAGAACATTTCCCGCTGAAAACCTTGCAGATGTTTTCATTATTATTACTTCCATTCTTTGTTTCTTGATGGATTTTGGATGAAATCAAGATCTGAAGATCACTCTGTCTCTCTTTATCACCTTATCACATTGATCCATTACATCATATTTGTTTTAACTATGCAAAAACCAGCAAGTGATTTTTTTTTTTTTAACTTAAGGTTATATGCTATAATATTTCTCAGCTGGATGCACTGATGTTTGTCTGCTGCTCTACCGATGGCCTGGTCAGCATGCTGGTTAATATGGCAGCTGTGTCTCAGGAGGTGGAGTTGGTCATCTTGGAAAGTTAGTGGTTCAATCCTGACTCCTCCAGTTTATATGTTCCTGGGTAAGATACTGAACCCCAAATTGCCCCTAATGTGTTTGTATGAGTGCGTGGTGGGTAAAAATTGCTTAAAGGCATAGAATAAAGTGCTGTGCTTTGAGTGCTTAATAAGAGTAGAAAAGGCCATATAAGTACCAGTCCATTTAGGTCATCTAAGTAACAATGGCTTTACATGCAAATATGAAAAGGTAATTGTACGTGAAGAGTATAGAAGAGTTGAGCAGACAACTGTTAATAGACATGGAGCTACAGATGCAGACAGAAATACTTTAGGGAAGATTTTTACTGCAGGGAATATACAGACATTACAGTTTGTCAGAGGAATCTTCTAATTTATTCACATATTATGATAATTTTGGTTTCACTGAAGCAACCGTGAGACTATTGCCTCATTAATACAGAGAAAAACATTCACAGAAATGTGTTCATTTCACAGTATGAACTCTCCACAGCACCTAATGTGTTAAAGATAACAGAGGAAATGGAAACCAGTACACTCGCAACCACTATCAGATCAAGAAGAAAATATGAAAGAACACATGTACCCAAATCTGTAATTGGCTGAGCAGGGCTGAGTGCTGCAGAGTGGAGTGCAGGGACTTGTATGATCAAATGGGGGTCTAAATATAGGATGCTGCTGCATGATTTCCTCTGCTAGAACTGGGATCACCCAGCTGAGAAAGCAAGGGGAATGGTAGAAAAAGGAAAGGAAAGGAAGTTAGTGCCACATATTACAAGATAGAGAGAGAGAGGTGTAAGCTCAGTCACATGGCTCTGCAGCCATTCCCATCCATTACAACACAGGGGAGTGCCAGCAGCACAGTAATCTCTGAGGATCTGTCTGTTAATGCTGGGCAGTGAACAATCTGTCTATCATCTCACCATGCTATGAGTTGTAGTAATCAGTATCATCGGCAGGTCTGTCAGAATGAAATCTCACATAATCCTGACGAGACTTAATTCTGATTTTTGGCAACTAAGGACAATTTTCTGCTAAACAGCATGTCTTTAAGTATTTTTTACAATAATGCTGTCCACTGTTAACTAATATGTGTCTCATTTTGTAGATAAACAGAAGAATTAAAAGTCCCTTTCCAGCTACAATATAGCTAATTTACAGCATTTTAGTGTGGTTGATTTCCTTTGCATCCTTTTTTTAAAAAACCCTATTAGTAGTTGGTAGTCACTCGTGTGTCAAGTATTCATCTTTAATGCTAGAAATCCTTTTTTGTACCGGCTTTGCAATGCAGTTTCATAAGAAACCAAAGCTCTGATGCAATCAGGCACCAGTCAACTGTAATCAAAATTAAAATCTTCACAAATCAATACATGTTGTGTAATTCCTGACCCGTGTGAAAACAGTTGAAGTTAAGAAGCTAAAACCACACAGAATTGGATATATAAACACAAATAATTTATGTACTAGAACAAATTTTATAAAAACAAATATTTTTGCATAACCACAAGCCATATTCAGTGGCTGCTGATAATAAACTCATCAAACAGGTCATGGTTTTGTATGGACTTTTTTATGTGGGCAACAGAAAGAGGCAGAATGAAACAGTATATCAGAAAAGTGTTCATATTCATCAAACTTTGTTCATTTTTTCTTCATGTTGTGTGCCTATGGTACTTTTTAAAAAAAAAATAATACTGTTAGTCTTTTTAACGCAATGTAATAGAAACTCTGGCTTTTTAAATTTGTGAACCTTTAAAACGACTGAACAATTTTCATTAATTTTTATTTTTATTCTAACCTTAATTCAAAGATTTTATATATCAGGGCATGACAAACCATCATCTGGGCTTTACCAGGTTCTAAAATTATTTAAATATAACCTCAGATGCTCAGCAACACACGACATGTTACATTATGCCATTATTTATTTAACAGAAACTAAGCCAAAATGAAGAAGCATTGTCTGAAAAATTAAATACACCTCATGTTTCCATAGCTTGTGGAATCACCTTATCAGCATTAACTTGGCATAATTGTTTTCTATATGACTTCATCAGTCTCTCACATCTTTGTAGAAGAATTTTGGAACACTTTACAATGTTCTTTCAGTTCACTGTGATTTGAGTGCAGTCATTAAGCACAGCTCTCTTCCTGCCACAGCGTTTCAATCAGGTTGAGGGCTAGTCATTGACTGGGCCATTGTAACACTTTCATTCCTTTTCAGCCATTCCGGGATAGATTTGCTGCTGTGCTTGGGATCATTGTCCTGTTGCATGATCCAGTTTCAGCCAAGCTTTAGCTGTCAGACAGATGGCCTCACATTTGACTCTAGAATACTTTGGAATTCAGAGGAGTTAATGTAGACTCAATGACAGCAAGGTGCCCAGGTCCTGTATAACAAGCCCAAATCATCACACCTCCACCGCCGTGCTTGACTGTTGGTATGAAGTGTTTGTGCTGATGTGCTGTGTTTGGTTTGGGCCAAATGCAACATTGTGCATTGTGGCCAGACATCTCCACTTTGGTCTCCTCTGCCCAAAGGACGTTGCTCCAGAAGTCTGTAATTTGTTCAGATGCAACTCTGCAAACCTGTGCTTCCATGCTCTTTTTTTTTTTTTTTTAGAAAGAAGAGGCTATCTCTTGGCAACCCTTGCAAACACACCATACTTGTTCAGTCTTTTTCTAATTGCACTGCCATAAAATTAATCATTTAACATGCTAACTGAGGCCTGTAGCTTCTGAGATGTAGCTCCTGGGTTGCATTGCAGTCAGACATTGGGGTGGATTTTTCAGGACATCCACTCCTAGGAAGATTGGCCACTATCGTGAATGTTTTCCATGATGGAGTTAAAAATGTGTGGAATGACCTTATAACCCTTTCCAGATTGATGAGCAGCAACAAGTGCTTCTCTAAGATCACTGCTGACATGCTTCCTACTTAGCATTGTGCCAACACCCACCTGAACGCTCCAGACCAGCAAACTGCTAAAATGTCTGCTTTTATAGAGGTGGTTACACTTGCTGATTGCCAGTTAATGAAGTGAATTTGATTAGCAGTGTCTGGCTGCTACTTAACCTCCCAATTCCTGTGGAAGCAGTGAGCATATTAGTTCTTCTGCCTTAGTTTTTCTTAAATAAATAATGACATGGTGTAAAATGTTGTGTCGTTGTTCATCTGATGTAGTATTTACCTAATTTTAAGACCTGCTGGGGATCAGATGATTTTTAAATTATGCCCTGATATGTAAAACCTTAGAACTGAAAGAGGGTATATTTCCTTTTTAACCATGACTGTATACTAATTTCTCTTTTTTTCTTTTATGCAGAAAGATGGAGGGATTTTAAGTGACAATTTTCAGTATGATGAACAGAAGTACTTAGAAAAAGTAGTACATTTTCTTTGTGTACTGTAAAAGATCAGGTACAAGTAAAATGTACTACTTTCTAAACTCTACCTAAGAAAAGTGCATAAGAATTAAATAAGCCTTTTTATTATGAGCAAATTCATTTTTAATTTTAAAGAAACTTTTCTGCCCTTCAAGTAATGAGCTATATTGTATATTATTTCATTTATTACCTTCTTTTTCACACCTCTCTCTGGTTTAGTCCTGTAATAGACTGGTGACCTGCCCAGGGTTTACCCTGCCTTTTGCCATATAGCATATCACATTATATATTTTACTGCTTATAAATCATATATATCTCAAACACAAGAGGCCCCACAAACAGTACACATCTTTCTGTTCACATAAATTTTTAATTTAACCTTCAACAGTGTGCTGCAAGGGAGAACAAGAAAGTATAAATAAGCATATTTAAGCTTATTTATAATTAATATATATAATATATATAATATCAGCATATGTACTTTAAAGCTATTTGGGCAGCATGGTGGTTAGCATTGTGGCCTCACAGCAAGAATGTCCTGGGTTCAAATCCATCAAATGGCTGGAGCCTTTCTGTGTGGAGTTTGCATGTTGTCTGTGTGGGTTTTCTCAGGGTACCCCAGTTTCCTCCCACAGTCCAAAGACATGCCTTTAGTCAGTTAGGTTAATTGGTGATTATAATTTGCCCATAGGTGTGGATGTGAGTGTGAATGATTGGCTCTCTATGTTAGCCCTGTGACAGGCTAGCAACTTGTCTAGGGTGTACCCTACCCTATGGTAGCTGGGATAGCCTCCAGGCTCTGTGACCCAGAAAAGGATAAGCAATAAGTAATTTAATTACTTTCCACTTGTAAAAGCAAAAGAGCAATATTGTGGAGAGGAAAATCAGTTAAAATTAACTCAACTCATGGTCTTACAGATACAAGAAGCCCTGTCAGTGTCTATTTCTAAAGCATAAGTTTTAATTTTTATAGGCTGAGAGTGACATCCTGTGGCCCGCTGTGGACTCCAGCCTGTTAAAGAACCCACCAACAGGAGGCGGTGTGACTAACCAAGTCCTTTCTTCTCTAGCCGACTTCCTCTCTTGCCTACACTCATTATCTTTTCTGCTCGCTCAGGTCTTCTTTCTCTTCCGGTTGTCGTCTGTTCGTGTGGCAGGTATCTATTTTACCCACCTCGGCGAATCCTTAAAAATCTTCATCAATCTGTGTATATTTCATATGTCCGCAAAGAAACAGACACCGATTTAGATGAAGCGCTTTGTTAATGACAGATCCATGGCAGTATTGTTTAGATGGGATCCTAAATAAAAGCAGAAAATCAAGCTTTAAGCATGCTAACATTCTGTGTAGCACAGTTGTAGCTTCACACAGCTTCCGACCACCAGGCAGTCCTTCCAAACGCAGCCGCACAGTTATTTTACTTACTTTTTAATTGTATGTGTAATTTTACATTGTAAGCCTGTTGCTACCAGATTTATTTATTAATTTATCTTTACGACGCACAGAGCTGGTTGTAATGAATGAAGCATCCTCAACCACCGGTTGCTAATCTATTCCTCAGCTAGCGGTCATGCTAAATACAGATGGACGTATGATGCTGATTTTTCCCTCCCCTACTTTCCTTTTAGATTAACCAGCGTTGAAATGGCCAAGTCTAAGAACCACACAACCCACAACCAGTGTAAGTCTCTCAGTAAAGTCTCAGGAAGCTGCTCCTTTTAGGAGCAATGTATTTGTTGCGTTAGCTTTGAGTTTTAGTTGTAAGAACAGTCTAGCTGCATTATGTTAATTGTCTCTCCTCTTGTTTAAACAGCTCGTAAACACCACAGGAATGGCATCAAGAAGCCCAGATCACACCGATATGAGTCTCTGAAGGGGGTGCGTACTGTTAGTTATTGTATATTTGCATTTTTACATGAAACCAGCATTGTTTGTAAAGGTGAGCAGTCAGAACATGTTCACATGCTCTGTAGCTTAATAAAACCATACACAGATGTGTGTATGGTTTTATATTTACTGTGAAATTGAAGTGGGTAGTGGTGGGTGATACAGGCTCAAAATTATATCAGTATTTCTAGTATGATTTTCTGAAACACTTTTTGAATCGATGAATGGACAGTTTTTTGGTGCTTGCAAGCAACAGCATTTATAAGTGGAAAAAAAATGGAGCTTATTTTCCATCCTTTTTCAATGAGCTACTGTCATTAATGACAGACTTTCTAATAAGAAGTGTGAATCTGCTGAAACAAGGTGCCAGCAGCAACATTATTATGCAATAGTAGTGACACAGTATGAGTCAAATATAAGCACAAACGTAGCCCAAGTTGGGATTTTCTCTGGGACTTAAAAGTATAAAGTAACTGTTTAACACTTAGAATGAAGTTATTGTTAAACTTGTAAGTCTTCAGGAGCTGCACAATACTGTCACATACTGAAAAATATTTGTTTAGCTTATTAACCAGTTGATTTAAACCCTGCTTTTCCACCATGTAACCTCATCAGTAATTTCCATCCACCATTTGAGTTTCCTCTCATATGGAGTGCAGCTAGGAGTGTGAAATTGAGAGATTTGTTTACATTTGGGTCACACATCACCAACTGCTAGTATCACCTCCTGTATAGTCTGGTTGTACTCTGTGGTGTGTGCTTTGTTTTTTTTTTTTTTTTTTTTTTTGCCTCAAGTGGTGGAACATGTTTGTTTTCACCTCTAATAGGCAAATTTGCTGTCTTTTGTTGGAGGTTGTTGAAGTTGCTCCCTTTTTGGGTGTTAAATTGTCATTGGAGTCTGATACCAGGCTCTTGCTCTCAGACATGTCCGGTCTGATTTTTGCGCACTAGGGAACTTAAATGTACAGCGTTATAATAGCAGTGATTTGTGATACAACTTTGTTTTAAATCATGTAAAAATTTATACTGGTATATTCATGAACGATATATGTCACAGCCGTAGAGGTGAGTTGTATGTGCAGCAGGTTAATGGCTCCTTGGCTTGCTCTTTTCAGGTGTATTAGTGATACAAAAGTCAGATAATGTGTGTGTTTGAGCTTTTTGACTGAAGCGCAGATATGAAGGCTTATCACCTTAGAGCTTAAACTGTTTAGGTTGGGAAAGAACATTTATACATGTATTCATTCTTCTCTTTAAGTATTTTAAGATAATGCACCCTGGAAACTAAGAGCTTTAAAGTTAGACATGCAAAGATGAGGGCTTATGTCATCTGAATTTGCATTTATAAATCATTTATTTGCCACCCACCCAAACTGATTTATTAATTAGTTTGGTTGCATGGTGGATTAATAATTAATTTAGAAATCTGCTCCCAATCATGTATAACCACAGTGATATAACATAGACGTAGGCAGATTTAAAATGAAAACAAATGGGCTGGTCAGTTGGCATGTTCTAGTGTCTTGTCTGATGAGAAAAATAAAAATAAAAAAACTGTAACCCATCTGTTATTAATCAGAATATGCAAGTTAAGGCCCCTGTGCCTGAGTATATAAGTGTGATCTGCTCATCACTACTTTGAATGCTGCTGCTTTGTATGGGAAAGTAATACTTTATATCGCTCAAGTCTCTCTTATGCATGCTTTCATTTTAAAATCAGATCCTGCTCGTGAAATTTTTTTTTCTGTCCTAATGTGAACTTGAGTAGGATTTTTTAATTTATTTTTTTTAAGTACAGAAACATTTAATAAATTACATTATGGCAGAAAGACCTCAGTAAACTAGTTATTAAAATGTGTGTGAATATGTCGACTAACAGGGAGGTCCTTGGTAATGTGAGTTTTTTTTGATCATGTTAAGCCTTAATACAAGTTACATTTCCATTCAGATAGGCAGTGTTCTTTTAATAGGTGTTTAATTGAGTTTTCCGACTTGCACTACTTAAGCTGCATGGACATGGGAGTGGGAGTGGTGCTTCTTGTTTATTGAATCTCACACAGTGTTGAACTAGTGGACAAATTTAGTAGCCAGTTGTTGTTAAAGCTTGAAAGTATGAAATGAACTGACAAGCTAAGCTTAAGATTCTCTGGGAAATGTCACTGTCCAAACCTCACCTGATTTCAGTCGCCCTGCTTTCACCTAGAAATGTTTTTTATGCAAACTCTAATGCAGTTTTCATTCTTTTACCTACCACACTCCCTCAGTAATAATGCTGCCTTTGTGGTCTCAGTTCTTGGCATTTGGATGAATTTTGCCATATGATTTTTGGAGTAGCTCATTTGAACACCAAAATTTGTTGGTTATTGTTGTGATTCAGTTTTTTTTTTTTATTTTTAATAAAGCCCACCTATTCACACTAAACTGCATTGCTGGTAATTGTTTAGACTACAAAGGTAGTCGAGCACAGTTGCATCACATGGAAACCTTATATGAGCTTCTTGTTCAATGAACCTTCTCAATCTGTTTGTTTACTTTGTTGCAGGTGGACCCCAAATTCCTGAGGAATATGCGCTTTGCTAAGAAGCACAACAAGAAGGGCTTGAAGGCAGCACGGAAGGCCGCTGTGGCGAAATAAGCCGTTACACCATCACCTCCATGTCTGACAGTCCAGATTCTCATCACAATAAAGCTATGCTTTGTTAACAAACCAGCATCTGATTGTACTTTGTTATTGAGGCTCCTGTCTCTGTCTGATCCTATGGAATAAATCACTTTATTAGATGTTCAGGGTTTATTTTATGCCAACGTGTCTGTGTAGTTCATTCATCAGAACTGAAATTAGTTAGAAAACTGTCTAATGGCTGAGTTCAGAATATTTTAAATGTTAATTGTTTTTAGATAAAGGATAGCTCATCCAGAGGGACCCCAAGGCGTTGCCAGGAACGCCCTCCGGATGAGCTGGTGGATGTGGCTGGGGAGAGAGAAGTCTGGGCTTCTCTGCTTAGGCTGCTACCCCCACAACCCAAACCTGGAAAATTGATGGATGGTAAAGGATAGATAAAATTGTGATTGCTACACAGCCACATTAGAAATATCTCTCCATAGATTTATAAACCATTTGATGGGATCTTGTGAAACAAACAAAAAAAAATCCAAACTCATACAGCAATAGACACTATGGGAAAGACTGCCATGCTCAGAAGCTGAGCAACCCTCCTATGAGAAATTTTACAGTGGAGTTATCTGGCCATTGTCCATTCTTTGATTATGCAAAAGTAAAAAACATTAGGAATGCAAAGCTTACTGGTCCAGGAAAGAAAAAAAATAGAAACAAAGCAATTATGTTTTATGCAGTTTTCAAAGTTGCTGCATTATGCTTTAGCTACATGCTTGCAGTGAAAGTACTGCTGGAGTACGCTATACGTCACTGAATTGACAGTCTAAATTCAGCTAGAAGGGCCATTTGAGTTCTAGCATATTATGTCCTCTTCACCCCAGGCTGAGATGTAAAACAACCCGAACAGAAGCCATGAAAGTGTAAGATTCTGACATAAACAGGAATGGGAACACAAGAACATCACTGACAAAGTGCACATGGGTGACCACTAAAGTAAATAATAGCATTAAGTAGAATGTAATGGACAGAGGTGGGAAGTAACGAAGTACAAATACTTCGTTACTGTACTTAAGTAGATTTTTTAGGTATCTGTACTTTACTTGAGTATTTATTTTTCTGAGTACTTTTTACTTTTACTCCCTACATTTTTACACAAGTATCTGTACTTTCTACTTCTTACATTTTCAAAACAGACTCGTTACTTTTTAACACGTCAGGGAGAAGTTTGCGTTTCCGGTCAGTGCGCCGTCAGTCATCAAGCGATCTGAGCCTAAACGGAGGAATATTAACATATAAGAGACAATCGTACTGGCGTATCCTCCATCACCGGGGCTTATCGGGTACAAAGGGATTAAATACACAAACCCATGTAATTAATGTCTCATTTATAGCGCTATAATCAGGGGTCACAGCGGGCCGGACCGAATCCGTAAGTTACGCTCGCAGGACATAAACAGCTTAGCTAGCGCTACTGAAGAGGAGCGAGCATGAAGGGAGTAACGTGTGGCAGGTAAATGCAACGTTTTTAAATGCTCAACAAATATCAGCAAACACACAAAGTGTGTGCAGTTTGTCACACAGTGTGTCTACTAGCTAAAAGAAGAGCTGCTGTATTTCAGGGAGAGCAAAGAGAGAGAAGTTCACTCACAGATGGAGAAAGAGGACAGGAGAGGAAGAAGGGAGGCTAGAATTAAAGGTAAGGACTGGAAAATAAACTGAAGTATACTGACTTTGTGTAATTCAAAGATTGTATGAAAATACTGCAGTTTAGTACGTAATAAACAGGTTATCTTGTTGTACTGTATTTACAGTAAAGCTCTGTGTTGGACTGGAGCACAGTGTTTGTGTTCATGGTCAGAGTTACAGGTTACATCAGTGCAGCAGAGATGAGTTTGAATCAAAGCTGCTGATGCTGAGATTCATTCACTGAATCCAACATTTCTACAGCCTGTATGCTGTCAGTGTAGGGGATGGAGATCAGCTCAGATAGCTGTGAAATACTGGGTTACATCTTTGTGAGTTCAGTCCATCCACACAGAGCAGTAAACCTCAGAGCAGCAGCAGCAGCAGGTCAGCTGATCACAGCCTGCACACCAACATCATTTACTGCAGCTCACAATAGAAAGTTGTGATTCTTCTCCCCATGCAGAGCCGCTACAGCTGATCTTAGGGTTCCTCCACCTTCTGAATCCCACTGTAACCCCTGAGTATCCTCATGTTTGTGTTTAGGTGGAGACACAGTCACCCTCTACTATGGAGGACACAGAGAACAGAGCTGTGTTTAAATTCCCTTTCACAGTTTGTTATTCAAGCTGAGTACATTCATTAGAATTAAAATTTAGATTGGAATAACGTTTGTGTTCTCATGTATTATTTTATATTTTTACAATAATATATAATAAGGTTCAGTTAGCTTTACACAAAAATAGCAGGTAGAAACATCCTCCAAAAAGCTACTTTTACTTTCTTACTTTGAGTAAATTTCAGAGCCTGTACTTTTTTACTTTTACTTAAGTAAAGAAGTTGAACCAGTACTTTGACTTTTACCAAAGTATTTTTTAACACAAGTACTTGTACTTCTACTTAAGTACAGAATGTCAGTACTTTTGCCACCTCTGGTAATGGACCTCCTCTTGCTGCCAGGACAGTTTAGCTATGTCTTGATATGGATCCTAAAAGGTTCTGCACAGCATTTCTTTTAAAAGATATCCTGTTTATTGTTGTGATGATAGTGGGAGAGTCAGTCTCTAACCTCCCATAGATGTTCAGTAGAGCTGACACCTGGTATGTGTCATTCACAATATTTTCACTCTATACACATTGAGGTGGCTTCCACCTTGGAAGAGACAACTCCCATATGGACGGAATTATTTCATCCTATGAAGAATCAGAATAAGTAACTGGTTTTCGGTGATGCTTCAGGTCTTTCATGTAATTTCATACTCTTCTTTACTTAAAAAAATCTGTAGAAGGTAAAGACACAACTCAAGCAAATACAAAAAAAAAAAAAAATCTAAATCAACAAGATAAAAAAAAAAAAAAAAAAAAAAACACTGACAAGGCCATTATGCATTATGGTTGGTGCACCTAGACTTATCTTTCACTTTATCTCCATGAACTCTTTGTATCTTATGAGGTGAATTTACTGAAAACACAGCAGAGTTGTCAAAATAACAAAGACTTCTGGCTGATTAAACTAGTAAATTGATACTGTTGATATTGTTTTAAGACACCAAACTAATTATTACTTCATAAATAAATAATCGCGTAACTTAGTTTGAAGATTATAACATGTCTGTGAGGATTTGCTTTTATTTTGTTGGCTCACTGATTTGATTTACGCGTTTTATTTTCAAGAACAACGCGGTTTGCTGTCCGTTAATCGTCACTTCCGCTCACGCTCTGACTCCAGCTTGCATCATTTCTCGTGTCTTGCCAGCCGGTTGCAGACAGCATGTGAGTACCTGCATTCAAACTTAGTAATGGCCCCAACATAAAGGTTTGATCGCAGTCACGCTCCGATGTACAGGTCGTCAGTATTCGTGAGCGAATGAGCCCCGTTTTTAACAAACTTTGCGTTTCCTTCAGCTACAAGCTAACTACCTGAAGCGCTGACCGACTAGCTTAGCCTGCCAGCTAACAACAAGGAGGCGTCATTTCTGTGGTGTGAACAAACTGCTGTGGAAAAGTGATTTATCAGATTTTATTATTACTTTGACCAATGTTTGTGTGATCATATGTTGGAGATGGAAATAACATGTAGGTACGCTTGACTTTAGGGGTAAAAATGTGAAACGGGACAGCATGTTCTGTTCAAAAACTGTTGAGCTCTGACAGGTTTTTTGACATATCACAGGATCAGTGGCAGAGAAATAATAGTTCTGTATTTTTTATTATTGTTTTTCATTTCGTTTTAATTTTTTTTGTCTGTTGATTTTAGTTTCAGTTTGTGTCCCTAGTGGGTTTGCTCGTTTCCATTTATTTTTTGTTTGAAAATGTTTAGTTTTAGTTTAGCAAATTGTATTAATTTCACTGTTAGTTTTAGGCGTTATAATTACTATTGCATGGAGGGCATATGTTGTGATAACAAATCAGGCAAGCTGAGATACTAAAACTAAGAATATTTCCTACATATTTAAATTTTATTCCACTTAGTTTCAAGTTTAACCAAAAGTCTAGTTTTTGTTTTTATTTTAGTTAACTAAATGTTTTTCCCACATCTAGTTTTAGTTTTGCTTTCGTTTTAATGAACTATGTCAATCTTGATCAGTGGGCAGTGAAAGAAATTCATCCAACAATGCAATGTTGAATTCTTGCTGTCTCATATGATGTTAGTTTAACTTAGTTATTTGACCAGAACTTGTGCAGCCTTGTGAGTCCTAAAGTTTTCAGTATGAAAGCAAGATTTAATTATTCAGTTGCACATAACTGGGTGCTTTAATGGGTGATTTTTTTTTTTTTTTTTTTTTTAGCACAAACTGTATTTTCCTTCTTTGTTTTCCTCTTCTGTGAGTCTGTTGAGTTACATTTTAGCTTCTGTCTTCTTAGACACTATGGTGGAGTCGGTTCCTGAGTCCATTAACTTTCCATTGGAAGAGGAGAAGATTCTGCAGTTTTGGAATGAAAAAGACTGCTTCCAGGAATGCCTCAAACAGTCTAAGAACAGACCCAGGTATATCCAGATTTCTAGCAAAGCATATTTACACACAAGCAGTGAAAACCAAATATAATATTGGTGTTTGGTTAAAGTACCTTTAGCTCAGCTTTTGTTCAGCTCAGGTCTTTGCTTGAAATGTGTTAGTTAGGACAGTATAAAACACTTTAGTCTGATAATCCATCATATTAACTCATGTAGTAACACACTTACTAAACAGTTCTTTAAAATGTGATAGTTGTTACATTGTGGGCTTGATATTTGCTAAGAATCTGAATTTGAGAAAAATATTGTGAATACTTTATTAGTGGTTTTGAATAGCAGCAGTAAATTTGTTGTATGGCTTTAATGCTGGGTGAGTTTAAGGATTGTTTTTTAAGCATTCTCTCAGCTGTTAGCTGCCAATTAAAATAGTTGTATTTCCTGATTGTCTGGTTTCACTTGGCTCCAGTGTTTACTTTCATGATTTGTGTATGGGTTGTCCATCGTGTGTTTAAAAAAAAAAAAAAAAAGTTAATATAAAGAATTTAACCTTAAAATAAGTTTAATGGCTTACTGAGCAGTATTGTGGTGTTAAAATCAGAAAGTGCAAACATTGGGTGTGAACAGTAGTAAAGACATGAATAAAATTGTTGGTAACCTTCTATTAAAGTAAGAAAAACCCACAATTGTCACTGAAATAACTTGAAACTGACAAAATTAGCAAATGAAAATCAGACATTGCTTTGAATTGTGGTTCAACAGAATTATTAAAAAACAAACAAACTAATGAAACTTGCCTGGACAAAAATGATGGTACCCCTAGAAAAGATTGAAAACAAGCTGATAATACGGATAATACGATTGGTAACCAAAGAGCCCAGAAAAACTTCCCAAGAGATTAGAGGTGAACTCCGAGGTCAAGGTACATCAGTGTCAGATCGCACCATCCGTCGCTGTTTGAGCCATAGTGGACTTGATGGAAGGCGACCAAGGAGGACACCACTGTTGAAAGCAAATTTTAAAAAAGCGAGACTGGAATTTGCTAACATGCATATTAACAAGGCATCCATTCATTCCTTTATTTATACATTGAAAAGCATTTGTGGTTGCCGCAACACGTAATCTGGAGTTTTAAGTGATGGTGAAGGTTATTTAGTTTTGTCTGAAACTCGCCCGGCAGGGTCACTGGAAACCCAGCCATTTTTAGGAATAGTAAAATTACAGTACTCATTTCCTTATGAGGTTGGAAGGACATATTTTTATGATCCTGTATGCAGTAATCAACATGTGAGTTACAATCAGCAGAACAGTTAAACTCTTGAACACCTGGCAAAAGATTTGAAAGAAACAGTAACACAAAATTCACTGCTTGGTCATTTAAAGTCCGCAAAGCTCTGTGGTGTCAGTTATTGCATATGGACTGGTCATACATATCGCCTCTCATATGCTAAGAACATTCATCGTTTTTCAGCTTGAAAACATTTTTTTTCAGTATTCTTTAGTGATGAAAATGTTTGAGGTACAATATCACACAGGTAATACATTATTAATTTGTCTTTTCATTTTATGACCCCCCCCCCCCCCCCCCCCCAGCAAAAATAGCATCATAACTTACCTGGTGTTTTGGGATGGGTAAAACGGGTCTAAGAATTTACTGGATGCGTATGTAATAGCTCATCAGGTTAGTCACTCTAGTAACTCAGCTTTCAATATTATTTCCATGGCATATAACATGTAAAGGCTAACATATTATCAATTCATAAAGGAATGTCTAGTTATACAGTGGTGTGAAAAAGTGTTTGCCCCCTGCCTCATTTCCTGTTTTTTTGCATGTTTGTCACACTTAAGTGTTTTGGAACATCAAACCAATTTAAACAATAGTCAAGGACAACACAAGTAAACACAAAATGCAAGTTGTAAATGAAGGTGTTTATTAGTGAAGGTGAAAAAAAATCCAAACCATCATGGCCCTGTGTGAAAAAGTGATTGCCCCCCTTGTTAAAACATACTATAACTGTGGTTTTTCACACCTGAGTTCAATTTCCCTAGCCACACCTAGGCCTGATTATTGCCACACATGTTCCCAATCAAGACATCACTTAAATAGGAGCTGCCTGACACAGTAAGGTCCACCAGAAGATCCTTGAAAGCTACACATCATGCCGAGATCCAAAGAAATTCAGGAGCAATTGAGAAAGAAAGTAATTGAGATCTATCAGTCTGGAAAGGGTTATAAAGCCATTTCCAAAGCTTTGGGAATCCAGCGAACCACAGTGAGAGCCATTATCCACAAATGGCGAAGACATGGAACAGTGGTGAACCTTCCCAGGAGTGGCCGGCCGCCCAAAATTACCCCAAGGGCACAGCGACGACTCATCCAAGAGGTCACAAAAGACCCCACAACAACGTCCAAAGAACTGCAGGCCTCACTTGCCTCAGTTAAGGTCAGCGTTCATGCCTCCACCATCAGAAAAAGACTGAGCAAAAATGGCCTGCATGGCAGAGTTCCAAGAAGAAAACCACTGCTGAGCAAAAAGAACATTAAAGCTCGTCTCAATTTTTCCAAAACGCATCTTGATGATCCCCAAGACTTTTGGGACAACATTCTGTGGACCGATGAGACAAAAGTGGAACTCTTTGGAAGGTGTGTGTCCCATTACATCTGGCGTAAAAGGAACACTGCATTTCAGAAAAAGAACATTATACCAACAGTAAAATATGGTGGTGGTAGTGTGATGGTCTGGGGCTGTTTTGCTGCATCAGGACCTGGAAGACTGGCTGTGATAAATGGAACTATGAATTCTGCTGTCTACCAAGAGATCCTGAGGGAGAATGTCAGACCTTCTGTTCGTGTACTCAAGTTTAAACGTACTTGGGTTCTGCAGCAGGACAATGATCCTAAACACACCAGCAAGTCCACCACTGAATGGCTGAAGAAAAACAAAATGAAGACTTTGGAGTGGCCTAGCCAAAGTCCTGACCTGAATCCTATTGAGATGTTGTGGTACGACCTTAAAAAGGCCGTTCATGCTCGAAAACCCTCTAATGTAACTGAATTAGGACAATTCTGCAAAGATGAGTGGGCCAAAATTCCTCCAGAACGCTGTAAAAGCCTCATTGCAAGTTATCGCAGACGCTTGGTTGCAGTTGTTGCTGCCAAGGGTGGCCCAACCAGTTATTAGGTTTAGGGGGCAATCACTTTTTCACACAGGGCCATGATGGTTTGGATTTTTTTTTCACCTTTACTAATAAACACCTTCATTTACAACTTGCATTTTGTGTTTACTTGTGTTGTCCTTGACTATTGTTTAAATGGGTTTGATGTTCCGAAACACTTAAGTGTGACAAACATGCAAAAAAAACAGGAAATGAGGCAGGGGGCAAACACTTTTTCACACCACTGTAGTTCTCACCATAATAATGCCAATCACAGAAAGTGACAGTATTCTCAGTGGTTTATATGATTTTCTTATTTCTGGTTCTTAGCCATTTGTTTTTGAATTAGTGTGGTGAATAATGTCACCAAGACTCATCTGCGTCCCATTAAGCTCTACTGAGACTTGGTAATTATGTGTTCTGTAACTTTTACCTCCAGGGGATTTGTGCCACCTAAAGCCAGGAGGCTGAGGGGTGGCACTGGCAACCCTCAGTATTTTTAGTGACCACTTTTGTATTTTTGATACTGTTTTGATACTCTGCTATACTTGCATTACTCATTTCTATGTTCAATGCATTGTACCACAAGATCTTGATCTCATGTTTTGAAAAATGTATTGGTATTTGTGGCACTGCATTGAACTGGTTTAAGGCTCACCTGACTAACGGGGCTGTTGGTCAGGTGAGACTGACCAACACTGGCTATTACTCTTCAAGTACTCTCCTTGTGTACTCTCTTGAAGTACTCTCCTTGTGGCGTACTTCAAGATTCCATTCTGGGTTCAATTTTCTTGTCACTGTATTTGCTACCACTTGGGTTTATATTTTAAAAATGCATCGTGTTGCGTACCACTTCCAATCTATGCTGATAATACTTAAACATACCTGCCACACAAACTCTATACCAGCTCTTCTGCAAATTCCTTAACCTGTTGTTTGGCTGAGGTTAAAACCTTGTTCTCACAAAATTTTCTTTAATGAAAATAAAACTGAAATTATGATTCAGTGATTCATGCCACTTAGTGGAAGGCAGTTACTCTTTCCATTACTCCTTCATATCTTGGGATCATATCTTAAACCTCAGGTAAAAATCCTCGGTGTTGTCTTTGATGACCCTGCCCTGGATAAGTGGAAGAAAATGGATGGGCGGAAGGTGTTGATAGATTTACTTGCTGTGTGCTGTAAATATATAGCACACAGCAAGTGTATTTTTTCAGTTAATAAAAGTGCTGTTCCAAGTGGCAGTATTTAAGATTTACATTTGCTTCTCATCCCCCAAACCAGGTACACCTTCTATGATGGACCTCCTTTTGCCACTGGTCTGCCCCACTATGGTCACATCCTAGCTGGTACCATCAAGGACATTGTTACTCGCTTTGCCCACCAGAGCGGCTTCCATGTGGACCGTCGCTTTGGATGGGACTGTCATGGCCTGCCTGTGGTAAGAATTTGTCATAGCTGTCTTTTCAGTGTTTAAATTTAATGTTACAGTATGGTCTGTTAAGATTTTCAAGTTTGTGCTTTGGTTAGCTGTATGTGTCACATCCAATGTGTTTTATGCAGGAGTATGAGATTGATAAGACTCTGGGGATCAAAGGCCCGGAAGATGTGGCCAAGATGGGCATAGCTGAGTACAACAAGCAGTGTCGAAGCATTGTCATGAGATACGCCAGTGAGTGGGAGGTGAGTCCAGTTTGTCTGGCTAAGAACGGAACATGGAACTAGGGCTGCAACAATTCGAGTAAAAGTTGATTATAAAAAAAGTCTTTAATGCAAATTTTTTGCATCATTAATGTGTTTAATCCACGACTCTGTAGCGTTTAACTGTCGCCATGTAAGTAGTTTAATGTGGAGCTGGACTCTGTCTACACTCACACACGGCAAAGAGATGGAGCCGTTATTGAGACGATGAGCTCAGATGGAGTGAAAGAAAACGTTTTTCTACTGTACAAAACAGCAGCGGTTGTTAATATAATTGCTATTTACTGGGGAAAAACTGGTGGGAGTCCTTAAACCAGCTGTTCGAAAAGCTCCCACATGAAGAAAAGTGAACTTTGTAGCAGAACTTTTAACTTAGTCTGGTACAATTGACAGCCATCCCACTTTCTGTCACAGTTATTTTAGGCCTTAGCTAGGTTGCCCGTATACCTTATACATGACAGCAATTGATCAATTTATTTTTGCACTGACGAAAAATGTTTTCTTTAAAAAAAATATGATTTTAATATGGCATGCAAATGCAGTCAAAGGATTTAGTTGTTTTTATTTTACAGACATTGTATGCAGTTAAACTATTAAAAAATTTTCAGTTTCTAAAATGGAAACCAATCAGCAGTTCATTTTAAAAGACCTGAGTTTTTCTCTTTTGAATATTTATTATTGCTCATTAATAAGACAAAACTATTTTTTTTCATCCAATTACTTGATAAATCAATGGTATAATCGATAGAATACTTGATTTACTAAAAAAATTAATAGTTACAGCCCTACATGGAACATGCACTAAACTATAGGGAGGCTAGATTTATCTCAAATACATTTTGTACATTGGTGTGAATTCACCACCTGGAGATATTTGCCATTGTAATTGTGATCTTTTGATTTTTATGTGTATGTTTCTAATTGTACCTAGTCTTCAGTGAAGAGAATGGGTCGATGGATTGACTTCAAGAATGACTACAAGACTCTTTACCCATGGTTCATGGAGACTGTCTGGTATGTATGTAAAAAGCATTTTTTTATGAAGACTCGGTTTGACTGCAAGACATGTTATCACTATTCTGCTTTATTACAAGGAGTTTACTGAGGGAGGCAAATTAGCACTGAATGATTACATTCAGTGAGAATTGACCAGTGTGTTGTAGGGTTCAGAAAATAATGAAATGACACACTTTTAATCTGTCTGACTAACATTAAAAAAAAACTTTGACACTGCACTCATAGCATTTAGCTATCCACCAGTGTCAGGTTAATAAAATAGAAAACTTGGTGCATTTTGTGTTTTTTACTTTGCAGTACTGCAGTACTGCATGTGAACAAAAAGGAAGTGGAAGTTCCAACTTAATGTCCTCTCATGCAATGCTTATGCACTGCCAGATATAAAAATTGCAGCAGGATTCACTCTCTGGATAAAATAATCTAAAAGATTTTAACTTAAACAGAGAGATTAAAGCCTACAATTTTATGTATTATTGTCTGAAAAGGTTGTAATTTAATTTACTACAGTCAGTGCTGCAAACTTTGCTGGAGTTGATCTTACCTTCTTTATTTTCCATCCATCCATTCGCTTCCGCACATCCTGTTAAGGGTCGCGGGGGGGCTGGAGCCTATCCCAGCTGTCATAGGGCGAGAGGCAGGGTACTTCTTTATTTTAAAATGTTTATTTTAATTCTTCAGGTGGGTTTTCAAACAGCTGTATGACAAAGGTCTGGTTTACCGAGGTGTCAAAGTCATGCCTTTCTCCACTGCCTGCAACACCCCCCTGTCCAACTTTGAGTCCCATCAGAACTACAAGGTTGGCACAAAATATAACCTCTTTACACCTGTCATTGTATAACGTAACACTGCTAAGGTCACTAATATTTATTACAAAAAAAAAATAATCAGTGACTAAGTACAAATACTGTGTTGTTATTGTGTTATTGTTAAAACAAAATTGACCGTGTTTCTATGCTTAATTTTTGTCTCCAGGATGTTCAGGATCCCTCGGTGATCGTCAACTTCCCGCTGGTTGAGAATGAGGACGTTTCTTTGATTGCCTGGACAACCACACCATGGACGTTGCCGAGCAACCTGGCCCTTTGTGTGAACCCGGAGTTCATTTATGTCAAGGTCAAAGGTGAGGAAAAAACATGAGGAAAACATACATGTTGTAAACAGTGACTGATGTACTGACTGGGGCTGAACACGTCTCAGCAGAAGTGTAAGTAATTGCAGTTATTTACCTTTTTTCCTTGAAATCATTGGTTTAACACTTTAGTAACCCAGCTAAGAGCTGAAGAGGAACAGGTCATGGAGAGATATGAAGAATATGAGAAAACTATTATAGCAAAAAGTAACACTGTTACTTTAAAAATGCAAGTGAGGAATGTAGCAGAAAGTTGTTAATCTTGTAAATTGATAGATGAGCATATTTATTTTACTACTAAATGCACACTTGATACCTACCATTTAATGATAGCATGATATTTGTGCTCTTAAATCTTGATACAGTCCAGATGTAGTATATTGCCTAAAGTATTCGCTCATCTGCCTTCACGCACATATGAACTTGAGTGATATTCCAATCTTAACCTGTAGGGTTTAATATGATGTCGGCCCACCCTTTGCAGCTATAACAGCTTCAACTCTTCTGGGATGGCTTTCCACAAGGTTTAGGAGTATGTTTTTGGGAGTTTCTGATCATTCTTCCAGAAGCACATTTGTGAGGTCAGACACTGATGTTGGGCGAGAAGGCCTGGCTCACAGTCTCTGTTCTAATTCATTCCAAAGGTGTTCTAGCAGGACACTGTGTAGTCCAGTCAAGTTCTTCCACACCAAACTTGCTCATCCATGTCTTTAGATAAGATAAGATAAAACTTTAATGATCCCACGACAGGGAAGTTTGCGTATTATAGCAGCTCAAGTACAGAGAAGAAGGATGAAACAAAATAAAATAGAAAACACTATATACATAAAATATACATATACACACATATACATCAAAACACTATATACAGATATATGGACATTGCTTTGTGCAGTCATGTTGGAACAGGAAGGGGCCATCTTCAAACTGTTTCCACAAAGTTGGAAGCATGAAATTGTCCTAAATGTCTTGGTATGCTGAAGCATTAAGAGTTCCTTTCACTGGAATTAAGGGGCTGAGCCTAACTCCTGAAAAACAACCCCACACCATAATCCCACCAAACTTTACACCTGGCACAATGCACTCAGACAAGTACCGTTCTCCTGGCAACCACCAAACTCAGATTCATTCATTGGATTGCCAGACAGAGAAATTTGTCACTCCAGAGAACAAGTCTCTACTGCTCCAGAGTCCAGTGGAGGTGTGCTTTATACCACTGCATCTGACGCTTTGCATTGTGCTTGGTGATGTAAGGCTTGGATGCAGCTGTTCGGCTGTGGACACCCATTCCATCAAGCTCTCTACACACTGTTGTTGAGCTAATCTGAAGGCCACATGAAGTCTGGAGGTCAGTAGTGACTCTGTAGAAAGTTGACAACCTCTGCGCGCTATGTGCCTCAGCATCCGCAGACTCTGCTCTCATTTTATGTAACCTGCCACTTTGTGGCTCATTTGCTGTTGTTCCCAATTGCTTCCACTTTGTCATAAAACCACTAATAGTTGATTGTGGAATATTTAATAGCAAGGAAATTTTGCAACTGGACTTACTACACAGGTGGCATCCTATCACAGTACCACGCTGGAATTCACTGTAGGACTGCAACAAATACTCGAGTAACTCAAATAATTCAATTCTAAAAAAATTCTTGACACAAATTTGTTGCTTCGATGCCTCGTTCGAAGTCTATAGCACTCAGGTCTTTCACCCACATTAGCAGCATTAAGTTCTCCGTCACTGCGATGGATTTCTTTCATTTGGAAAAAAAAACCGACTCTTTAACATCAAGTGGATCATCGCTGACACGTTTTTTCATGCCTCCACTGCTCTCTACACCCGTGTTTGTGTGTGTGTGTGTTGTGCTTGTTGGGCTTGTTGGGCTGAGTATTTCAGCTGTAGCTACTGTAACAGATCGCTATCATCAAGTTTGCTAGCAGGCGCAGCTATTAGCACTAGCAACCATTCAGTAACGACGGGACCCTCCCCTGTCACCCGTTCGATACCGAGGGGCTCCATCAAAATATTTTTATGCTTTAATCCCTGATTAGCAACTAAAAATAGACCTGCAATAGAAACATATTTTAGGATCTTGCTTGTGAATACAAAGCATTACAACATTAAACTCATGCAGCCCCCAGTTTTTCAACAAAAACACTGATAACACAACAGCAGCAGTTGTTTTATGTGCAGTCTGTATCCACACGTGCGGCAAGCACGGCGAGGCGGAGCCGTCGAGCTCAGGTGGAGCGAAAGGAAACATTTTTCTGGCATCTAAAGCAGCAGTGCTTTTTTTCTGTAACCACCATTCAAACCTTTACTGGGACACAGCTGGAGGCCTTTACACGACATGTTCGCATCTGAAAGATTCGGAATTTCGTGTCGTTCTTACGCAATGCGTCCAGTGTGTGAAGGCCTTTAATAAGACAAAAGTATTTCTTATCCGATTACTCAATTAATCAAAGGAATAATGGATATAATACTCAATTACTAAAATAATTGATAGTTGCAGCCCTAATTCACTGAGCTCCTGAGAGCGACCCATTCTTTCACAGATGTTTGTAGAAGCAGTTCCATGACCTGTGGCCATGGAACTGATCGGAACACCTGAATTCAATGAGTTTGATGGGCGAGTGAATACTTTAGGCAATATAGTGCACTTGGAAGTGCATTCAAATATGATGATATTCTATAGTGATGAAGTTGTGGATCTCATTTTAGTTTTGATCAAATCAAAGTGACTTTTTTTCTGTGATGAATGCCAATACATATTAGTCGCTATACCAGCAAAGTAGCCTAAAACAAACTTGAGAATTAGGAGAAGGCCTAAAAAACAATTGCATCAATTTTTTGCATCACCTAATGAATGCATATAAATTTCAACAGATGTTGACCAAAGTTGTGTACATCTAAAATAATCAACTAACATAAAACATAAGATAAAATGACAGCTTTAACACAGGAAACATAAATTAACTAAACCTGAGTTAAAAAAAACACACACACATATCGTAACTCATTCCTTCAGCTGAAAATTTCTATCACTTTTATCAAATCATCAGGATAGAAAACATGGTGATTAAAGTCACCCAAAGTGGATTGTGTTTACTGAAGTTATTATGTAATCTAGACAGGTTAAAAAACAGCCACCTTCGTGGTACTGAAAGCTCTGGCTGCAGGCTCCTCACTAACTCATTAATCTTGCTTTGGAGTGCATCACTCAGGACGAGTAGTTTTGTTAAATGATAATGCTTAAATGCTGATGCCTCAGGCAAAACTTTTCTGACAAAAAAATCTTGTTTTGAACCCTTGTGGGTTCAGTGTTTTGGACCACGGTATCAGCTGATGGATGTTTGTTTTCTTTTAATTCAGAAAGACAAAGAAGAACAAATTAGCTGAAGAGGAGTGCTGCTTTGGCAAATTGCACCCGTAGGAAATAATGGACACATAGTGTGTTGATGTGACTGGAACTTTGTTTTTATATTCAAACAAAATACACAGGCAGGATCCTGCATGAACATCAGTTATGTTCATGCAGGACTTATCCTTAAGTGAAAATACAATCACCCACTTAAAATGGTCCTTTCAGGTTTAAATAACAGAATCTTACATAAGATTGTTTATAAGCTGTGTTAATGGATTGATAGCCAGGTTGCATTAAAGTAAAGTAAAAGCATTAAAGTATTTTTTTTTATAGTTTTAAGCATTTACCCCTTAACAGAATGATCTAAAACTTTCTTTTCAGTATCTCTCGAAAAAAGAGTGTAAAGCTAGACTACAACTGAATCTTTTACAGGTATCTCTCAGTAGCGTAAAAGACACATTTTTAACATTCTTAATCCCGGGACACTTGCTGTACACAAACTCAGTTTCCAGTTTCTTAATGGAAACTAATACAGCAGTCTTAGGTTTTATTCTAAGAATGTTACTTATTTTCATGAAGGTCACAGTAGTTGATGGCAGTTTCAGGAAAGTGTGTGCTTTTTTTTGTTTTTTTTAAATTCACAATGATTATTAAAGATTTTGTTGATTTAAACAACAACCATTAGTACAGTGGACATGCTGTCAGGAAATGCAAACATGTAGCTAATAACCTCAGCAAAAAATACACAAAATGATATCAGCTACTGTTTAGTTTTGTCATTAACACTTTGATGTTTTGTACTTCAATGTGTCAAAATGTCTGCTTCTCCTTTAAGTATTATGTGTGTATGTGTGTGAGACAGTGTGTAGCTCAAACCTGAAAATGTGGATGAACCACAAATCAGGCCACTCAAAAAAAGCATTGTCCTTGTTCAAATATAAAAAATACTCTAGAGAGGTGGCTACTGTTTTTCTGTTACCCTCCTGCTGTAGTTTTTGGTTCCCTATGAGAGAAACTGGTGGGTTTTAAAACGATGACCTAGATTTGTTTTATTTGGCATAGTGCAGTTGATACTGTAGGGGGCAGTCTTGAAGCACAGTCGGTTATTATTACTGCACCGCCTGTGCTGCATGGGAGACCGCCTTGGAATACCAATGAATGTGGTCCTTTTTGTGTGTGTGTGTGTGTGTGTGTGTGTCAGCTCAGTCTCTCTTTTCATCTTCTCTTGTTCACTCGCTCCATCTTCATCCCAGTTCTTTCCCCTCTTTCCTTATCGCTTTCTTTGACTTCAAATCCACCTGTTTTTGTCCTTCATTGTACTTATTTTCTCTCAGTCTGTCTCTTTTAATGTCTGCCCATTTCCCTCGCTGCCTTTGTCGCTGTTTGAGTTGGGGGCTGTCAGCAGGTCTGAGCTGTGCAGTCATTTGTCACACCACTGAGGGGAAGAAACATCTTTTATTGATGCTGCCCTCTTGTCGCTCTTTTTGTGTCTCACTGTCTCAGGCCATTTGGTTTTTGCCCTCTTTGCAAGTGTCGTCTTTGCTGGTCCCAGTGACTTGTCTTTTTATGTTGTGTAAAATCTGTCTTTGGCCATTTTTTACAAGAAGATTCAGTTTCTAAAATGTGTGGGAGATATATTCCCCCCCCCCCCCCCCCCCCCCCCCCCCCCCCAAACTTCATTTAACTATATGATAGCTTCTTCTTCTCATTATTATTATTATTATTATTATTATTATTTTAGACCCTATCAAAAACAAGATGTAATATAATATAATAAATATTATTACTACTGTTATTATTGTTACTATTATTACTCAGAAGTCAACCTTCAGATTTGATTGTAGCACAGCTATGAGACACATCGATTGGAGCCATGTTGGATAAGGTGGATAATATTGGATAATATTTATCATTACCTGAAATTTAGGTCAATAAAGATAAATCATTCTGCCAGGGCTATTTAGATTACAGGCTTTGTAAAATTTGTTTTTTGTTTTTTTGCCCTTTCTTTAGTATTTAGTTTGCCAGTTTCCAGCTACACCACAAGTGAGTCATGTGATGTGACGTGTTTGTTTATATATAAAAAAAAATTTTCCCCTGTTTTATTTATCTAATTTAGTGGTCTGCCTCTGCCTGCTTGAAATGCAGTGGCTGATGTTTATCTGTTGGGTCAACTCTGGAGTCACTAAATGTTCAAAGATGGTGAGGTGAAGAGCTGAAAGACTGTAAAACAGTTTTTCATAATGAACATTTCTTTTGTCTGGCAGGAGGAAACGAGTAATGATGATTTAAAAAAAAAAAAAAAAGGAAAATCACAATTTTTGTGAAATTGCTACTCTAACGAGTAATATTAGCATTTTCCCTGGATTTCACGATGAATAATAACTTTATTTATAAAACACATTTTAAAACACACAGTTGCAAATTGCTTTACAGTTTGCTTAAAACTACACGTTGAAGATAAGTTTACATGTCCCAACATGCAAACACACTGTCAAGCATAAGGTCTTGCATCCATTCATACATGTACTTCCATAGAAGCATTGAGTGTGAATTATAACCAAAAATAACGGCCAAAAGATTAAGGAAAGCTAACCTAGTTCCAAGTTATTGGCTGATAGTACGTCCCATGTTTTATATGGCTTTAAGTAATAAATAAAAGTCAGTTGTTCTATCACATGTGAAGAAAACATGCTAGTTACATCCTCAGATGTCTTTGTTTCTGACCAGCAGTGCAAACCCAAAAGATACTCAGTTTGTTTTTATATTTTCTTTGCTCAATAAATGAACACTTCTGGTTCATTTTCAGTTGTAGACAAACTGAAAATCAGTCAATCAACTGTTCAATTAACTGACTGTCGCCTGAAGTTGGAAGTATGCACCCATATTTAACAGCAGCAAATTACTTGGTAAAAGGAGCATTTGATTTATAAGTCTGGATTGATTGTCTTCACAGGTGTCACAGGAAATTTTGAAAAACAACAACAACAAAAAAAAAAGTCATGATTTTTCTGTTCATCTCTCAGATATTACCACAGACAAGACCTACATTATGATGGAGGCCAGACTGGGGGCTCTGTTTAAGTCAGAGAGCGAGTACACTGTCCTGGAAAAGTGAGTACAAAAGCTACATAAGTGAAGAAAAACATAAAAAGGATTAATTTTTCAAATGTGTGCACTTGAGTCTGTTGGCACCAAAGTGCAACAGTCCATTGCTGAGCTACTGGGGAATTCATTTCCCTAAGTTGAATGTACTGTAGAATACAGTGGGAAAAATACAGTCTTGCTTCATTACCAGGAAATCAGCTATCAACCAGAGTTGAGAATAAAGGATACACAAAATGCTATCAGCACTTAACCAAACAGCTGTTGTTTCCTTCTATTAGTAACATTTCTAGATTTGTGCCCTGATTGCTGGCAGCATGACCTGTGTTAGTTGTCTTAGCTTTTATTTTGGAAAGCAAGTTATTAGCTTTCTGTTTTAGCTGACAAGTGCTTCTGAATATGAATAAAGAAAAATGTGACTGACCCTTGTTTCGGTGTTACGTAGTTACTGAAGCATTACAAGATTTTTGTATGTATTTTGGTTTTTAGTCCCCACCTAATTGGAAAATGTTGAAGTGAAAGTCTAGATGGCCATAAACGATTGTATGTGAATGTAGTTGTCATTGTATAATTATAGTTATGTAACCTTAAAATTTTGTACTTGAAACCCAGCTGCTGCCTTTTAACAAGTAAATAACTTGTATGTCATATTTCCTGTGAAAGGTTTCCTCTTGGGTTATGAATTCTCTTCCACAGTGGCTGAAATTACTGACAGTCGAATTAGCAGAGGTTGTGTTTTACCAGCTAAGTGTTGTTCTGTGCAGCAGAAAGGGGGGGAAAAAATCCAATTTCTCAGCTCACTGGATGATTCTGGAGCAAAGGGAAAGGACATAGCAGGAAAAATAAGTCATAGTGAGATGAAGAAAACAACTGAGTGAATAAAGACTACAGAATTTACTGAAACCCGATGGTGCAAATTTCTAGGCATGATTTATCCCCACTCATCCCATATATTGGACAACTGTACTGATGATGTAAACAAGACATCTTAAAAAAGATTTCTGGCGCTTCTTCTTCCACAAGGACAAAACCCTTATACACAGACACACTGACACATTATTTGAACTACGCTTACAGAAACAGTGCATCAGGACTGCCAATATGAGCGCAACCCTTAAATAGAGATCTCATAAGATCCTGAGGCAGTTTCTGTCCTTACCAAGTAAAAACATTTAATGATGAGGACATTTAAAGAGGAATCACCTCCCTGCTTTTAAAAAGTTATTTTGCATCTCTTCTTCACTGTTAGATAAGTTATAAAAACTGTATCATAAAGATGATTTGTTTGAATTTTTTGTATGAGCGTGAGAGGTGGAAATCAAGGCTAAAAGTCCACAAAATTACCCTCCACTGCTCTTAAGGCTTAAACACCATTACATCAAGTTTATAACTAAAGCTCACAGTCCTAACTCAAGGTGACTCAGATAAGTGCATCAACATGTCGTTCACCTCCTTTCTTCTCATTTATATTTTTTTGCCACTTAGACAGTTGGAGGACACGATTTAGAAAGATTTTAGTGAGAAAAACAAACTTGTAGCCAAATATAAAAAGTGGAATCACCCAGAAAACCTCTCCTGTCCTGTGAAGTTTTGGATGTACAATTTTTCTGCTGGTTTGTGTCTGCAGTAATGATGAATTACAGATATTGAAAGAAGGTTTTACATGTGCTATTTGCTTTTTAGATTTCCTGGTAAGACGCTGAAAGGAAAAAAATACAAGCCTCTTTTCCAGTACTTTGCAAAGGTTTGTGGACTATTTCTCTTCCTGGTTGCTTCACAGTTATGTCTAATGTTTTTCATAAAATAAGGACAGATGGTATATCTCTCTTTAATTAACACAGATAATTGACATCTCTCTTTACATCTCAGTGCATCTGTAAATTTGTACTGTAGATGGACTTTGTCTGCATCCTCACACTCCATCTCGTCCTTGTTTGACTTCAGTGCTCAGAGAGAGGAGCATTCCAGGTGGTGACAGATAACTACGTCAAAGAGGAAGAGGGCACAGGAGTGGTCCACCAGGCACCTTACTTTGGAGCTGTGAGTAGGATCTTTTCTAAATGCCTCTTTCTTTTTTAAATTCTCTTATTCGCAGAAGCATACACCATGACAATGTGTAATGCTCATTACATAAGGGGGAGCTGCAAAAAGCATAATAAAATGTTAATAAAGCATTTCCCATTGCTAACAATTGCTAATAAATGCATAACAAAGATTATTAAAGGTTCAACTGATAAGTTGAACAAACATACTGTGATGAAATGAGTATTTTTGTACTTGTTTCCAGTTGAGGTGTATTGCTATCAAGGAGTGTTTGTTTTTAGTGCTACAGTATCAGTGTACTGAGTCCAATGCAGTAGTGTTATCAGATATATTGGGTCATTGCTAATAGGTTAGATGCCCTTGCCAAGGGTAGATGGATGCCCCAATGGCTGTAGCCAGCCTTGAATACCAACTGTCTTTCTGTACAGCAATCTGAACAACAAAACCCTTGATGCCAGCATTTCATTTAAATTTGCATTTAATTTTTTTTTTTTGGTCTTGTATTTAGTGGGCACATTAATTTTGATCAGTTTAATAATAATAATGTATGAAAAACAAACATATTGCCCGTGAAGATATGCATTCTTCAAATGCTATTTTGTTTTGATTAGATGTGAAATGAGCATGTGGCACATCTGTCTTGAGTTTTGACAGAGCTGTTTGAATGCAAATTACATCTACAGCTGGACGGTGCTTAGATGTTTCATGCATAGCTGTCACATACCAGCAGTGCTTGTTTCAACACTGCAAAAAGTATCCATCTCAACAAGGAATTTAATATGGAGTCATAACATAGCTTTACACTGTCGAAACTGGCTACCAAAGGGGTTCACTGTTCACTGCACTTATATGTAGTAACATGAGCTTGACCTAAAATATGCCACTTATTAACATTAAGATAGTGTAATCTCAATAATTTCAAATACATTTCCAGGATACCTGACTGTCATAGTGGATATTATCAATTAAAAGAAAAATGATAATAAAAATGCTAAGCTATGTCAAAACCGTCTCTAAACTGTATTATTTTCTCTGTAGGATGATTACAGGGTGTGCACCGACTACAACATCATCCAGAAGGACCAGGCTCCTATCTGCCCCGTGGATGCCTCGGGCTGCTTCACTTCAGAGGTCACTGACTTTGTGGGACAGTATGTCAAAGTGAGTTGACATATCATAAATTGACATGTAGATTAGGTTAGGAAACATTTCAAGCATTCTACCCCCGGTATGAGCTACTGATATGATAAATATCTCAACAATAGTGATAGCTGGATTCATTCAGTTTTTTTTTTCATTTTCTGCCTTGTCTGCTCCCACTTCTCAACTGTTCTCTAGTTCCTCCAATAAAATATGTTATTCTTAATCTAACTTTAACAAATTCTTCAGCTGCAAAACTCCAGATATGGAGTTGAGGGAATCAGTGTCAGAGCAGCCTAGAAAAACTTGCTGCCAAAGCACATTGTCATTTGCCACTGCACTGAATACCCTCTTCAAATCTGTCACACCCAACTGTGGTAGTGTCCTAAGAGAATAATGAGTTAAAAATAGCATTCATATATGATCTCATCACTATTTCACATCCTGGTGCAAAGGCCAGGGAGTGACCTGCTTGGCCACTAACAATACAGCGTTAGCTAATAAAGAGCGTGCAGCCACAGTTCTCTGAAAGTCAGTCATAATCCACTTTTGAGATGTGTTAAAACGTAGCGCGAGTTTCAAGGCTGTCTGACAGATTCTTTATTACTGCATAAAAACTCAGAGACAGTCTGGGGGACTGTCAGTCGCAATATTTGCTACACAAGAAGCCAAGAGAGCAGCTGCGTTTCTGTAAATTGAAAAACAAAGCCGACATTTTACACAACATGAGGGCTGCGTCTTATAGCCAGAAGAGTTTGCAAGTTAGCAGTGCCAGCAGAGCAAGAGTTGAAAGTCCATCACCTTCCCGGTGCCGTGGATTTTCTTATGATAGCCGTGGACGCTCGGGTTATCGTGCAGCTCCCATCGAGGTGGGCACAGAGATACATCAGCACCATGCTAATGAGAAAGAGGAAATGCAAGAACTCAATGTCAAGTTTGCAGGATACATTCAGAAGGTTCAGGCGCTGGAGCAGAGAAATGCTTCTCTTCAAGCTGAACTAGCTGCCCTGCAGAGCCGCTACAAGGGAGGCCCAACAGGCATTGGGGAAGAATATGAGCTCAAGTTTAAAGAGGTGCGAGAGCTGATTGAGACCCTGACTAATGAGAAAGGGGCAGCTGATATTGAACGTGGCTACATTGAAGAAGAGGTAGAAGTTTGGAGACTAAAACTGGAGGAGGAGCTGGCACTTAAAGTGGAAGCAGAAATGATTCTGAAGGAGTTTCGCCAAGATGTTGACAACGCCACACTGCAGAAGGCTGAGCTGGAAAAGCGCATAGAACAACTGGTTGCCGAAATAGAGTTTCTCAAGAACCTGCATGATGAAGAGGTGGCTGACCTCATGAAGCAGATTGAGGACTCAAAAATTACTGCTGAGATGGATGGTGATCGTCCTGATCTGGCTGCTTATTTGCGTAACATGCGTACAGAGATAGAAGCTGTTGCTGCCCGCAACGTCCAGGAAGCTGAGAAGTGGTACAAAACCAAGTTTGACACTCTCAAGGAGCATGCTGGCAAACATGAAGAACAGATGAAAACCATGAAAGATGAGATCACCACCTTCCACAACCAGGTGACAGACCTTCAGAACCAGATTGATGGTCTGAGGGCTCGCAATGCCGCCCTGGAGCAGCAGCTGGAGGACATGGAGATGTCCCACATGGATAAGGCGGGGAACCTAGAGAGCATCATTGCTCAGTTGGAGTCTCAGCTCTGCGATACCAAACTGGAGATGACCAAATATCTCCAAGACTACCAGGAACTGCTGCACATTAAGCTCAAGCTGGATGCAGAGATCGCAACCTACAGGAAGCTGCTGGAAGGGGAAGAACAGAGGCTGGGTATAGCCAAAGATGCCTAAATACCCAGGAGAAGATCAGCGGCAAGATCAAAGATTGGCCACAAAGAGGATCTGCAGCGCATCATGGAGTTCAAAGATCATCAAGAAAAGGCTCTGATTTCTTAACCGTGTCCTTCCATCAGGGGATTTTTTTTTTTCTCTTGAGCTTATATGCCAACACTTCTCCTTACACTTTACCTATAAATATTTTCCCTATTCCAGTAATGAGATGTTATAAATTTTGCCTACACATTTTTTTTTTTTTAACATAAGCCCTGCCTGCAAACAAGGAAGAGTTTTGATTGAATAAAAAACATGAAAAAAATGCTTCTGTACAGTTTTCAGTGCTCTGTGCTACAGACAGATTGCCCTGAATGATTTATTGAGATGATACCCAGCCCTTCTTACCCGTTACTTGTCTTTGGTTGTATTATCCTTACACATTCTGTTTTCCTTTATGCAAAATTTAACATAACTTTTTAAAATGACCTTCCTTCCCTTTTCATTTCCATAATCCTGGAATTGCTTCCATTTCATTCTTTCTTTCTTCAACTTTTTTTTTTTTCGAGAGCCCTCATTTCTCCTTGTTGCTTTCTTTTACTCATGCTTATGCAGTACTCCTGCTAAATTTATCTTCTGTCTTTTCTGACAAGTCAGCCCATACCTCCATCACTTCTCTTTGCTACAGTTGCTGACTTTTCGCTAGCACTGCCTCCAACTTTTGGAGCCCTGTCTTCTTAATGAAACACTGAACTCAAACAAAGCAATATATAACCTTAGGGTGACTGATCTTTACAGTAACTCCAGTTTATTCTGAATGTTTTGACAAGACACAACTGTTGACCATTCACACTAATGTCAACCAACTGTTAATAAAGATTTACGTGTGTGCATACAAAATAATACCGTGATGAATGTTTTTTGTTTTTTTTAACCTGTTGTCATTTCCTAATTTTTCTTTTTCTAACATCATTCATTTGAATAGAATGCTGAATGGAAACAAAAAACAAACTAGAGATTAAAAGCACCCCCCCCCCCCCCCCCCCCCATGACAGTTCAAAAGTACATATTTTTGGTATTTTGCTTTCCCCCATTGTCCTGTAAATAAACTGTAGATACTGAATGAGTCACAAACGAAGTAAAGGTTAAGTGAATATAAGCTTTCAGTTACTCTACTTTATTTCCCTGTGTGTTAGCTGGCTTTGGTTGTTTAGTGGGGGTAGGTAAGATGCACAGACACACACACAAAAAAGATTGTTTTGGAACCTTAACTCTGCAGATTAGTTATGCCATGTTACAAAGAAAATCGTGTGTGTGTGTGAGAGTAATTTTGTAGCATACCGAGTAACCCCTATTTATGTTGAATTGGCCAGGTGGTGAAATGGTTTCATTTTCTGAGTGCCAAATTTCCAGTGCATCTTCACATCACAGGTGTATCTTCATGTTTTAATGAGCTGGGGTCAGGACACAACAAAATTTATTCCTGGGTGAAAGGGAGGGGGGGCTGTCTCTGCAAAGAGGTCACAGCCACCTGCCAAGCACTTTCCTGAAAAGTCATATCTATGAGCTGCCTGTGAATTTCACTTGGTTAGAGGGACGTGAAATAGTGGATGATAAGGCCTCCGTGTGATTGCATATTAGATTGTTTGTCATAAACAGTGAGCTGCATTTTATCATAGCTGTATGTGCAGACTGACCTTGGCTGCACATTTACCTTGGATTTTCTGCAAGAGAAGTTATACTCATGTTGAAGCTTCCAGAGACTTCCTCTAATCGAGAATATTTAGACAAGTTTATTTCATTGAGTATTAAAGGTATGGTAGCCCTGAACTGTAGCCAAAAACAACTAAGAAGTAACAGTTTAACTAACAGTTAAAAACTGGAAGTTGCTCAGTAATCATCCCATAATGGGGTGGTGTTAAAATAAATAAACTATTAAGATTAATATGTTAATCACAGACAGTTATTGTTGCTACATGATATGATACTATGGCGTATCATATAATCAAAATTACAGTAGTATATTCAGCTAAACTTTAAATAATTTGATTATCGTCCATAAAATAGATATTATAAATGATGGATGTATCTCCTGTGGCGTCACCTGTTTGTTTAGGTTTGGGAAGGCTCGTTTTGAAGCTGCTGCCCCCTGGCTATTGTATGACTGTTTGCTAATGCTAATATCCATGCCCGCTTGCGAATTGTGGTAATAGCTAACAGTTCCAATAGCGTACTGATGACATTCTCAGTCCGGCGCGACAGTACCTCACACCGGCGCAGTGCCGGGCGATCAACTGCTGGCTAGAACCCTGAATTGAATAACACCGTCTCTTCTGGTGGTGAACCAGTGACAGGGTCATGGGTGGCCAAGGCTCACTGATCCACGTGGGGCGCGAAGGCTGGCCCATGTGGTCTGATCCAACAGGGGCTGCATAGCTGCAGACCAGTCAGGGTCCCCATGCTGACCCACATCCACCACCCAAAGCGCCAAGAGTGGGCATGTGAGCATCAGAACTGGACCATATATTAGTATATTAGACATGAATCTATGTATTTATTTTGTACATAGACATAAAGAACACTTACACTTATTTTAAAAATTAACTTGAAATGTGCTGAAAAAACTTTAGAAGACCTCCACCGGTTTTGACTTTTCACCTTGCAGCTGTGATGTACAGATGTACTTCTCCAGGGTGTCTCAACACACCAACGTCACAGTGACGGCTGCAGTTTAAAGTGTAAATGTACACATCTGCTCTTCCCTACCCGGCTGAAATCTGACCCTAAAAGACAGTGACACATGGCTTTTCCTCCCTATACTAAGTTACAAAGTAATCTCTAAACAATATCTAATATTTAGTTGTTCTGTTACAGGATGCTGACAAGAATATCATCAAATTCCTGAAGGAGAAGGGACGCCTCGTCAATGCCAGCACCTTCAAACATAGTTACCCCTTCTGCTGGAGGTGAGACATGTAAAAATTCAAATAAATGTAAAACTAATGTTACCTCTGTAATCCCCTTCAGCCTCACTCAACAGCTTAAATTTTTGTCTTCTACCAAGGGGCTTTTAAAACACCAGTAAAAAAAAAAAAAAAACATTTTCTGGACACAGGGGTTTTTGGTCACAGATGTTAAGCCTGGCTCAATTAAATATTTTCTCCTTCAATTCCAGCTGCCTTATTTTGTAGTAGAATGCAAGAACTTCAGTGTGTAGTATTCAGGAATGCTCATACAGAGGTTTGAGTGTCTTCAGTCAACTTTAGTGTGGTGACTTGCACTTAACTTCTCTAAGTTCCACATGATGTAGAAACCACTGGACACATGTAGAGACAAATAGTTACAAATAGTGTGTGTGTGTGTGTGTGTGTGTGTGTGTGTGTGTGTGTGTGTGTGTGTGTGTGTGTGTGTGTGTGTGTTTTTTTTTTTTTTGAGTTGACTAAATCACTCTCTTACTTTGAGTTGCTGCAGTATGACCTGAACAGGATTAATTAACCTCAGTAAGTATAAAGAGATATCTTCTCTAAGCCTCTAGAAGACACAAGTTTGTAGAGATTAAACTGACTGTTGTATTAACTACTCACTATTTGAAAGGTAAAACGTAAGTTTTGAAACACATTGGTGCCCCCTTAAAACATTATTTTTGGAGGAAACTAGAGGATGACATCCTGTAAAGATGGTGGCTGGAAATTGAACTGGGAGGTTCACAGCTGATGGCATTGGAACTCGTGTCATGTGTGCCGTTACCATTCATCTATCACGTTACTCAAAGACATCCAATAATAAATGCAGGAGATTGTTGGTAAGAAAGTATATAACAAAATATACAATGAACATCTTGAGTGTTAATGGATGTTAGCCCTGCGACAGACTGGCGACCTGTCCAGGGTGTACCCTGCCTCTCGCCCTATGGCAGCTAGGATAGGCTCCAGCTGCCGTGCGGCTCTGAATTGGATAAGTGGAAGAAAATGAAAGGCTGGGCAATGAACATAGACCTTTATTTCACAAATTTTAGAAGCTTTTATATATATTTTTTGAAATATTTTTATATTCTATCACTTGACAGTAAATGTAAATAAATATTTTTGTATTTTATGGGAATATTTAGTTGTATTTAAAACTCTGAAAAAAAACACCTTTATGGATTAAATTAAAAATGTGCTTTTAAACAAAAGTTTTTCTTCAGATTTGGCAGTCTTTTTTTCTTTTCTTTCTTTCTTTTTTTTTTTGTAATCTGTTTTTGTATTTTCAGGTCTGACACGCCACTCATCTACAAAGCGGTCCCCAGCTGGTTTGTCCGAGTGGAGCACATGGTGGAGAAACTACTGGACAACAATGGAATATGCTACTGGTAACTTGTTTTCTGAAAAAATGATTACTGGCTTGGAGGCAGTGAAGTGGCAGCTGTGAGCATCTTGCCAAACAAGTGTTCTTAAAAACCATGCCAGACAGGAGATGGAGTCCCAAAACAATTACAGCCCTCCTCTGCACTACTACATCAAGTTGTTGGCCTGTCTCCGCAGAGCAGCTATCACTGTGGTAGTTTTGAATGGAAGTTGTTGCAATGACTTTTCTCTATATGCTACATAGTGTCAAACTCATTCTCAAGGCATTTTAATGTGACTCAACCGGGACTGGTGTTTTCTGTAAAACATTAGCATGATGCTAATTGCAGTGGCAGAACATGGAGAAAAAGTAGGCATCAGCATGATGGCTTTGCTAAGTGGTATTACCCCTGGTGCTCCCAGTGCTCTTTTCTGAGCTACAGTAGCTGCCTCCGGTAATGGGACTGTCAAACTGAGATGAATGACTAGCCGCTAGGAAGGTGAAGACGCCCAGACACACATATGCCGAGAGCCGAGACAAACACACACACACACACACACACACACTGCTTTAAAGGCAACAGTCCTGATCTAAGAGGTACTAGTGTTGCATACACTCAGTTGCACGTTTTTTTAAGAGCACCTAGCCAAAGGTTATGCAGTAGAATAGTCCTTGTTTAGCCTGTTCTGATATAAAAGTGATACAATTATGATAGGAACACCTGTGATTATAGTGCAAAACATTTTTACCACCCCACAAACTGCAGACTCCAAAATTATTATACAGTTGGATCACTACCTCCCTAAAAAATTGTATTTATTTATTTATGTTTAGTGTCACCTTCCCCTCTCACATATTCCTAATCATGACATGGCAGTTTTATTCTCCTTAGCAACATGGTGCGACACCCTACACACACCCTTCCCTCCTTAGATACAGATATACATGTTTTGGCAAAACCTTTTTAAGGATAAAATAAACATATTCTTCTCCGAGACTGAGAAGGTCATAAATAAGATAAACATATCATCCAAAGGCTGTGAAGTTGGTCTGTCGCTCTCTGTCTAATGTATTATTTAATTGTCTATTATTTGCTTCAGCCACTGTTTATTAATTAATTTACTGGAGTTCACTTTTAAACATTTGTCATTTTATTCATTGGGTGAAAAATAAACCCCAACATTAGTCTGAAATAAATTTATAAAAAATTTATTGGAGGCTAGTCTAGTAGACGGTACAATTCTTAGCTTGTACCTTAAGAATAACTTGTAGTGTAATTAAGCATATGACTTAAAAAATTTTTGAGTAACTTGTAGTATATTAGAGCATGACTGAGATAATCTGAAGTGCCGCAGCTCTTTTATCACTTACACATCTTTTTTTTTTTTTTTTTGGCAGTGGCGCAGTGGTTAGCACTGCTGCCTCACAGTTAGAATAACATCTGGAAGGTCTGGGTTCGATTCCAGGAGTTCTCCCCGTGCTTCCTCCGGGTACTCCGGTTTCCTCCCACATTCCAAAGACCTGTACTTACTGGGGTTAGGTTGATTGGCTACTCTAAATTGCCCATACGTGTGAATGAGAGAGTGTGTGAATGTGAGAGTGGTTTGTCTGTCTCTATATGTTGGCCCTGCGACAGGCTGATGACCTGTTCAGGGTGTACCCTGCCTCTCGCCCTATGACAGCTGGGATAGGCTCCAGCCTGAACAGGATGAGTAGAAGTGAATAGATGGATGGATCTTTTTTTATTATTATTATTATTTAGCTATATCCTCAGAAAATAGTGACGAATTCCTACCCCAAGTTTCCAGTTTTTACCTCTCAGCCTGATGGGGTATTGTTGTCACCCACACCAGGTGGGCGGCTAACTTTGTGAACGTGATAACTCAAATGGTGCCATCTCAAAATTCTACTGCCAGGAGGTTGAGGGGTAGCACTGGGAGCTGACAGTGTTTCTATTTTATTTTATTGGTTTCTTTGTTTGCAAACTTGGTAAAAAGCAAGCAAACAAAAAACAAGCAGCTCATTATTGATATTTTCATTTTCTGTCAAATTGTTTTAGCTCTAGAGTAAAAAGCAAAGACAGGTAAGGTGTTTGTGGAAATCATAGAACTTTAAATTGTCTGTAATTTCTGTATGATAAATTAAGCACTTGTGTTTGGAACACCTTCAGAAATTATATTTATACACTCATTTCTTTTCTGTATTTGTGTGGCTACACTCTTATACAACTTTCTTATTAGGCTTAACCTTTAACCCTAATTATTATTTTTCATAATTTTTTTTTCCATGATTAGGCTCCACTTTCAGAATTGAGTTCTTGTCCCATAAAGTCTGTCTGTCTTGTCAGCCTGTCAGTGAGGGATGCCAGCTCATCAGCTTCCTAATGAAAGTAAAGTCCTTATAGAGTTCAGTACCTCTATATAAAGTTCATATTAGTTGATGAGCGGCTTAAAAAAACTTGAGAAAGCAAAGTTCTAAAGTGCTAGTTAACATATTCTCCAAGTGATTTGTTCATTTTATCTCAAATGGTGCAGCACAGACAAAGGCTAAGTGTCTTTTGAGAGAGTTTAGTCTGAATTCTCCAGATGCCTGTCTGTCAGAATAAATTAACAACTAAATTTTTGAATGCTCAAAGGGCGACTGATGCCTTGAGGTTCAAAGTGCAGACAGCTTGGCCACTGTCATGTGAATTTAGCACATTATTTCTTAATAGGTAATCAGCTTAGCCTGAAATGACTCGGGTTCCAGCCATTAAGAATCTGGTATATTTTTCTCCTTCGTTAGACTTTTATTTTCCTTGTGTTATTTTTTCTCTTTCATTGTTTTCATTGTTTCAAATCAGCTATTCATTAAGATGTTTCCACTGCCGCTACTATTTGGATGTTAGACTTGTGTAGTACTAAAGCCTACAGTCAGTCCCGAAACACACACACAACAGTAACACCGGGTTGTATGTTGCAATACTCTTTTTATTGTGTTCTTGTTTTGTAACTTTTACATGCGTGGCAGGTGTCCACCTCAGCTCAGCTCAAATCCTCCCTCCTCCTGCCAGCTACTGCGTAAAAAGACAAAAACACACACAATCAATCCCATGTAAGGCAGCTGCACGCTGCCCGTCCCCCCGTCGCCCCTCTCAGAACCCAGTGCCCCACCTCTCCCCTGTAACCGTGCCCCTAACCACACCCCGCCGCTACAACTTGCAATTGCTTTGCTTACTAGCAGGTTACCATAGTTGCCCATAGCTTGCACAGAAGATGAGAAATTGACCGCAAACACTCAGAGTGGTAGAGAAACTCTGAAAAGTGCACACTGTAAACGTAGGCTGTTCAATTTCAAAGTAAAATTTTGAAATGTGTTTGCTGCTGTGGATTGGAACAACTTTCTCCATTTCTGGTTTGCATCACGCTTTCTCAAGTATCACTACTGTTCGGAGAGTAAATGGGGAGTGTTTGCAGATAATTCAGCATCTTTCATGCAGACTACAGGTGACTGTGGCAATATGCTAGCAATCAACCACAGGGAGGTTTTTGGTGCAGCACCCTTTTTGCAATCGATTTTTCCTGCCAACAGGCAGCAACCATTCACCAACTGGTGGGAGAATACACATTTTTTCTTAGTGACTGGAAGTTGCCAGGTTGTTACCAACCTATCTTTAGGTCTGTGTGACTGAGACCTTATATTAGACTAAAGAAATGAGGCTTAATCGAGTTGAATATTCCTTTAAATACATCCAGCTGTCTATTGGTTCACACATTTTCTTAGTTGTTTATCAAATGAGGATTACAGGGGCATAACGGGGGGGCAGTCTGAGCATTTTTGTTTAAAAAAAAAAAAAAGAAAAATTGTAAAAGGTTTAAAATTTTTGTAACCAGTAGTTATCAGTCTGCTTTTACTCAGTTTCTCACACATAAATAACAAAATAACAGCCTTACAGACTTGTGCTGCCTTGTTACAGTTGTTGCAATAGGACAGATGCTCTTTGGGGAGGGGAGCTTGTCCTTCTGTCTGTCTTTAGCCCCCCCCCCCCCCCTTTTTTTTTTCCCTCCATCCTCCTTACCTGTCCTCCACAGTGCATATTCTTTGGGTTGATTGACCACAATCTGTGCTTCGCTGTCTCTCACTTGAATTCATCCCCATCGTCTGTGACTTATAATAAAAGGCTGTACATTTTAAATAACTCTTCTGTGTGTCTCAAGCACAAGACAGCACACTTTAAATTCTACATTTAGCATGAACTGAGAGATGGAGGGTAAAGGGTGGAGGGCTGGTGGTGAACAGCAGCAGCAGCACAAGAAAAAAAAAAAATCATTAAATTGATATATTAGGATCCTAAATAGAAATGCCTCCTACAAATGGGAATTGATGAACTCTTTGCTTAGCGTGTGGATCCTGATGGCAATATACCCCCCCCCCCCCCCCCCCCCCCCCACTCTACCTCCCACCCCTCTCGCACTGTTCTCCTGAGCAACACAGTCTTTTGCAGTAAGAGAAGAGGACTGAAAAAAATGAGAAAGAGGAAGAGATTGTGAGATAGTGGCAAAATAAAAAGGAGCAGAAAAGGGGTAGAATGGAGAAAGATGCCTTGGAGGGCATGTTAACCTTTGCAGTTGAGCTTCATAAAGAGGTCATTTTAAGTTTATTTTCAAGGCTAAAAATAAGGAGTAGTAAAGATGCCAGCAAGGAATATTTTCTTGTGAGAGACTATCTTACACAGGGTATGTGCAAGATTTTTTCTTGAAGACTAATGTATACAGTTTACATATAACCGGCCTTAGAGGACATTCACAAGTCTAAAATTTAATTTACAGATCTCTTAAAATTTCTTCCCTGCTGGAGGCCATATTGTTAGTTATAAAATGGATTTGTCTCCAACTGCGGTGTGTCAGGAGACTTTATATACCTATGTGTATAAAGCAGGATCATTTTGACAGGCTACGCCATCATACTTGTAGCAGATACTGTCACTGTTGCTAGCAACCGTTGATGGGAATCTCATCACCTCAGAGACCAATAAGTGTTGAATTTTTAGCAAAACTTTGGAAGACTAAATAATTTTAGGTGAAACTGTTGTATGCAGCTTGTTCTGTGTTCATTTCATATTAATATGGTTTATTATCTCATGAAGATTTATTGTTTTACACTTTGGAGAAGGACTGGGGGACAAAATAATGTAATTACAAATTATTCGTAAGGTGAGAGCCTATAAACAAAAATTGCTTTTTACAAGCACTATTTGAGTTTGAGATTTTTGGCTATGAAGAAGTCAGGAGTGACAGAAAAGTACGTGAGGTAGGTGAAGGCCATGTATGAAGACAGTGAGACAGTGGTCAGGTGTGCAGTAGGAGTGACAGATGGGCTCAAAGTGGGGGTGGGACTACAACAGGGATCGGCTCTGAGTCCCTGCTTGTTTGCAGTGTGATGGACAGGTTGTTAGATAAAGTCAGACAGGAACTTCTGTGGACTGTGACGTTTGCAGATGACATTGTGATCTGTAGTGAGAACAGGTGGAAGAGAGCCTGGAGAAGTGGAGGTATGTTCTGGAGGGAAGACATCAATAGAAGCAAGACAGAACATATGGATGAGAGGAAGATGGGTAGAAAGGTGATTATACAAGGAACAGAGGTCAGAAAGGTACATGAGTTTAATTACTTGGGGTCAACCAAGCAACAGTGCACAAGAGAGGTGAAGAAGAGAGTGCAGGCAGGGTGGAGTGGGTGGAGATAAGTGCTAAGGGGTAATAGAATGATAGCATCAAGACTGAAAGGAAAGGTTTATGAGATGGAACTCAGATCTGCTATGATATATGGTTGGGAGACGGTGGGACTGACAAAAAGCAGTAGGCTGAGTAGGTGGCAGAATTGAAGATATTAAGATTTTAGTTTGGAGTGACCACAATGGACAGGTTGAATGGTTTGGAGACAAAGTCAGAGAGGCAAGTCTGAGATGGTCTGAACATGTGCAGAGGAGGTGTAGTGGATATATTGGACAAAGGATGTTGAAGATGGAGCTGCCACGGAGGTGGAAAAGGGGGAAACCCACAAAGGAGGTTTATGGATGTAGTAAAGAAGATGTTGCAAGGAATAGGATGAGATGGAGGCAGGTGGTCTGCTCTGGCAATCCATAAATGGAGCAGGTAAAGAGGAGGGCTGTTTCCATAACTAAAATATCAAAAATGCTCTTCACTTTATTTCATTGCAATTTCCTGTTTGCAATATGCAAATTAGTGAGTTTTTTTGGACACATTTTAATATAACCTTTTAGAAAACTTGTCATACAAAGAATACATGTGTTTTATACATTTAAAATAAATGGCACTTTACTGTAAGAAGGTATTTATACTCTGTTTTTTTTTGTTTGTTTTCTTGTTTTTGTTTTTTTTTTTAGAGGGAATTGTTTATATATCATTCAGAGCCTAAATTTTTGGGTCTTTTTTTCTCTGAAAATTTTAAACTTTTTGCCTGTTGTCCCTGTTTTCGGAATGATTAAAAAAAAAAGGAAGAAACCTAAAATATAATGTTTACACACTAAGCATATGCACTTTGATGTCTTTTGATTCATTTGCAGATTTGCACATAAGAACCCAGAAAAAAATGTCTGTAACTAAATGTAAAAAAAAAAAAAAGACCCTATAATTTAGGTTAAACAAGAGTATGATAACAGTATGTCTGTCATTGCGAGCAAAAATACCCCTGCTGTTCTACATGGAGACCTGACAATTCTTTTTTTTTCTTCACTAAATATAAAACATATCTTAATGTGTCCCTGCAGGGTTCCAGAGTTTGTGCGTGAGAAGCGTTTCGGGAACTGGCTGAGAGATGCACGTGACTGGGCAGTTTCAAGGAACCGTTATTGGGGCACACCAATCCCCCTCTGGGTCAGCGATGACTTTGAGGAGGTCAGGAAAACACACAAACATGCCCTTCTTATTCTTTAATAGAGTATTGATGATTTTGTAATTTTCTAATCAGTTTGTCGGTGTCCTGACCAAATACCAAGTTGGTTATTCTTCTCTAAGGATGCAGCACACTCAGTTCAATTTGGGCTAAGCAACAGAGGGCATAATTGAAAAGTTAACCTCTGTGTGGCTCTCACTTAATTTATCATAGAAAAGACTTTGGGAGGAAATATCTTGTCTCTTTTCAAAGTAAGTCTCCTGCAAGATTACAAAAAATCAGTTCTTGTCACAAATTGCCTATGTGAACATTTCTCTCACTGACCTCTTTTTGACTCTCATGATTTAGCATTTCAGGAGCTTTGCTATGTAAGTGGAGACTTGTGTAGGAGAGACTTTTTGGCATGGCAGAGCGAGATGACCATGGTGTCAAACCAGAGAGTGTAGCGTTCCTCCTTGCTGCAGAGTTAGCTGCCTTCGGGCACCATTATAGAGTGCCTCCATAAACTCAACACATGAATGATTCCTTAATGTAAACAGCAAATAATTGTGAACCAAAATGTCTTTGGTTTCTTTTCATGCCAGTTGAGGTAACTTAAAAGGTCTTTCCAGACAAATTGCTTTTGGGGCCTGGAAAACAAAGCAAGAAATAGGGGCCTGGACAGAAGTGAAAAATGAGGGGTGAAAAGAAGGGAGGATAATAAATGAATGAGTTAAAAGAGGCAGACAGTGAAGAAGCAAGCCAAACTGTAAGTGTCCGTTTTGTTATGGACGCTTGTTGCCAAACCCAGCTGACTATGTGAAGTAGACTGAACCAAATAGAGATGTCAGAATTGGGTTGTTTGAGCATTTGAAAAATGAAGTGTAGGTCCCCTGGCTCAAAGAGGGACAGCCAGCGACCTGCTTGCTGGAAATAGCTCTGTGACTGTTTCCAGAACACTAGCACTCCCGGTGCCTCCCTCACTCACCCACCGCAACAAATGACACACCCAAATCTAAAGCCGTGAGCATTTCTCTGTCTGTATGAGATTCTATGTATTTCAGTACAGCTTCTGTCTCAGTATTGTTTCCTTTTGTTCTCTCGCTCTCTGTCCCTGGCTTTTGGGTATGTTTCTGTTACTCTGTCTTCTTCTGCATCTGATGGTGTTGTATCTGGGCCATGTTACCTGGTGCTCTAGTAAAACTAGAGCGGAGCCTACAGGTTAGCTCTCTGGGGAGACCAGATAACACACTTTACCATACTTTCTAAAGGTAAAGTTTCTCAGGAGCTGTGTTGAAGTAGGCCTACTTTTAAGTTCAGTGCATCAGTATAAACATGTTAAATTTGCTATCAAAGAAGGCTAAGAACAAGCAGTTGTTACATTTTTAAAAAGACCAATGTTCTCAAGTTGTTTAAGTGTGTCAGCTGTAGTTTAAAGAAAATGTACTGGTTTTTTTGCATTGGCATCAACTAAATGATTTCTTGGTCCAATATAGTGTGACGCTTGCTAATAGCTATACTTAATACAGCTGCAGTGTTTGTTTATTCAATTTAAATCTGTAAGAAAACAAAGCAGTTAGTCAGATAATGGATAGTCAGTTTAAACAGAAGGAAAAGCATAAATATAAAGGGTATTTTATTGCCTGTTCTATATTATCATCAAGAAAATTTGTCCATTAAATCCAATGTTTACTTACGCTGCGTTGTATAAATTCACTTTTTGTCATCATTTCATGAGCTGGTGTGTAGAGCATAAAGGGGTGATTTCAGTTGGTTTTAAACATATTCATTTATTTTGATTACTTTGTTGTCAGACCAGAGAAACAAACAAAATAATTTCTGATGCTAGACGAGAGATCTGAGAATACAGAGAAGCAGGAAATTCTGTTTTTTGCTTGGCAAGTGAAATAATCTTCAGTTGATCAACTAGTTATATCAACTTCCTAATATTTGTAAATATTTAATGATGTTTGTTTTTTCTGTACTGTTCTTTACTGAAGATATTCTCTTTGTGCGTGTGTGTTTCTGTGTCTGTGTATGTCTGTACACGTGCGCACACTCATTAGATAGTTTGCATAGGGTCCATGGCCGAACTAGAAGAGCTGACTGGAGTCAAAATAACTGATCTGCATCGGGAAAAGTAAGTCTGTGATTAGCACCTATCCAACTCAGTATGTACTCTGTGTTTCTAATGTAACAGACTGTACAGGAATGATGATACCTTTTTGTTTGCATGTGTGTGTCAGTGTGTGGATTTATTTTTTTAATTCTGCATTGGTTTCCTCTAATGTGATCTGTCTTCCTGAACCAGACGTTTATTGTGGTGCACAGATCATCTTTCTCTTCCGCCCTTCATCTGCTAATTACCTTTAATCACTTCCACAGGGCTGCCCATCTTTATTTGATGAGTCAGAAAGGGCTTAGTTTCACCAGGCTGCTATGTTTGATTTTCTACGCAGGTCGTGAAGTTTGTAAATGTAATCTAAATGATTTTAGCAGCCTTCAAGTTTAGCGACTCTTAATTAAAGAATACCTGATTAGCGATTTAGCAGTCAGTTGGATATTCTGGCTTTTCATGTCTGAAAAGGCTGCAGTGTTTTTAAAAAGTTGAGGAATATAAAAAAAAAAAAAAACCTTAGACAGACCCTTAGGTAACTTAACTCGAGATCCAAAACCTTGGATCCATAGTACAGCTCATTATGGGCTTGTCATTAAACACTCCATAGATGGTAAATAACCATGTTGAGGATTAGTTCATGGGACTTTGCAAAGTAGGTGGCCCTAGAGTCATGTTAGAACAGCTTCAGTGGACCCTGGCATTCATTCTCCATATCTCTGGAAATCCAGTGGCTAGATGAACACAATTCCTCCAGATGATTTCCTCATCTGGAGGAATTGTGCTAACCAACAAAAGTAAAAATTAAACAGAATTCAAACTGTTTTTGCTTCTTTTTGTCTTATTAATTGAACTTTCTGCTTGTTTGTTTCCACCTTCTCTGCACAGCATTGACAGTTTGACAATCCCCTCACGGCGTGGTAAGGGCGTGCTGCGTAGGATCACAGAAGTGTTTGACTGCTGGTTTGAGAGTGGCAGCATGCCTTATGCTCAGGTTCACTACCCCTTCGAAAACAGGAAGGAGTTTGAGGACAGTTTCCCAGCAGACTTCATCGCGGAAGGCATTGACCAGACCAGAGGATGGTAAACAGGCTGAATGAGTAAACTGAAGAGTGACAGGCTAGATGAAGGGATAGCAGGAAAGCAGGTGACACATGAGAAGTAGACGCAGAGAACTTCCAGACTGATTTCATTAGTAGAATCAACAGATGGAAATAAAAATCTGATGAGTGTTTTGCTGAAATATGTTGCAGTTCATTTTTAACTTAATATGTTAGTATGGAGTGATATTATTAAGAGTAAAATCTCCCCCAACCTCAGTGAACAAATTAACTTTATCTTATTGTTACCTTGACCTTGTCTACTGTCTTTGTACCCTGATGTAGGTTCTACACCCTGTTGGTGCTCTCCACAGCCCTGTTTGGCAAACCACCCTTCAAAAATGTCATTGTTAATGGACTGGTGCTTGCTAGGTAAGGCTATTAATATAATGCAATATCTTTTTCCTTTGTTTAATGATTTTCTTCATTATCTGCTGCAACTATGCTGTGACAGTGGAGGATGCTCATTATACATGGCCAAAGCTTAAAATAATGAGGTCACGATATGTAAAAGCAACTCAGTGAGCTGAACTAAAAGCTCTGTTTCCATTTGTTTCTTACACTCTTGGATCTTCATGATGTCACAGAGAGGGGGCACCCTTAATAAGATCACCTCAGGTACATATTCTCTCTTTGGGCACAGCATCTCTGTGTTGCTGTTTGAAAAATTGTTCTGTTTGCAAATTCAGCCAACCACAAAATACTTGCCTTAAATGGGGAAGGAAGGGAGCTAAAATGACTTGATTGAGACAGTGGATGAACTGAAGAGCTGGTAATATAACGGACTAGTGGACTAGTTCTTATATAGCGCTTTTCTACTCTTTTTTGAGCACTCGAAGCAACACGCTTGCATTCACCCATTCACAAACACATTCATTCATACAAGCACTTTTTATACATCTAAGTGCTTTCTTATCTAACATTCACACATACATTCACATTCCGATTAATACATCGGGAGCAACTCGAGGTTCAATATCTTGCCCAAGGATACTTTGACATGCAGACTGGAGCAGGCAGTAATTGAACCACCAAACCTCCGATGACCTGCAGATGACCTGCTCTACCTTCTGGGTCACAGCCTCCCCTTATATGTAAGGGTTATTTTGAACTGTGAAAAAGCTGTTCTAATATAATTTAAAAAGTGCTGCTCAAAGAAAACATAATGCACCCCCTTTAAATCTGCCAGTGGAATTTATTTTACTTAAAGAATAACACTTTTTTTGTAACTGTATTTGGGTATCCTAGTATTCTCTAACTTTCAAACACCATTTGCTGCTTATTTATTTCTTAAGATGGTAATGTTCACAAACTCCTCACCACTGTGTAGTTTTCAGGACTAAAGGGCGCACTTGTTTGTGCACTTGGGGCTCGTTTCAGCTGCAGAATCGTGCACTGAGGAGCGTTTATGGCTGCTGGAAAGCCAAAGTGGGATTAACTCAGACTTCACTGTTCATTTTCAAAGTAATCAACATATATTTCAGTTACACAGAAGAGAACTGAGGTCTTTGGCACAAGAATACTCAGTAATAGGATCATATTTTGTTTTTGACCCTTAATAGGATTTGTTGACAATAGGCAAATCTTCCATCCTGTTTCTGCACATTTTATTTTTTCCACCACATATTGCATTTTGTTGTTTTGTTTTCTGCCCCAACTAATCCACTCTTTGCTCCACCTCATTACCACAGTTTTTATTTTAGTTTTCTTCCCCCTCAGTCACCTGCTCATTCATCCCATCTTATTTTTTTCTTTTTCCTCATAGTCAGTGTAGTATGTGTGCAGTATTTAGACCTCGGAGCTACTCTACAACAAGGCTGCTTCTCCTCTGCCCTGGGGTCTAAGTGCAGCTCTGTGTTCACAGGCCTGCTGACCTGGAAGGACTTAACTAATTTGAATACCAAGTGCATGGTTGCCAACATGCACTTTTGTGCATGCATGTGTATGTGCATTAATGACTTTGCTTGTCTCATTCCCACAGCGATGGACAGAAGATGAGCAAGCGCAAGAAGAACTACCCAGATCCTGGGCAGATAGTGCAGCGCTATGGAGCTGATGCCCTCAGGTCAGCTTTGTGAGCGAGTGTGTGTTTGTGAAGCGGTGGCAGAGTTGTGGCTAATTTACCTTATGTTTTTGTTTTTAAAGGTTTGAATTGCTGTCGATGCTTAAGTAGAAATTGGCCCAATCCTATATACATTACACACACACACACACTCATGCACACTGTACATGCATGCAAATGTCCCCCTTTATGCATTCTCTCTCCTTTGCCCTGAGCAGGAAGAGTGCTATGGCCATATGGCCTAATAAATAAACCACTATGCAGTTGCACCATATGCTCACATATACACTGATGGGGAGGTTCTGCGATAAAGAGAAAAGACGACAATCTGTTTCTGTTCGAGGCCCTCATTTTCACATTTCTGGCTTAAATCAACAGTATACCCATTATGCGACAGTGAGCTCAATAAGTGTTTTCAGCAAAAACTGTTCAGTGGAAAGTGAGCAAGTGGCAGACTGAAGTACAGACTGTAGAAGTGACAACCACGTCCCCTACGTATTTCACCAGCCAAAGATTCTGTCTATTCTGTATTTTATTACAAATGACTCTTAGCGTTGCTGCTATTAAAATTACTCATTGCCTGTTGCATAAAGTTGCATCATTCAGCTTGCTTACAGAATTTAAAAAACTGTCCATCGCTGTGCTGATACCCGCCAGAGAATATTACACTAATATGCATTATTTGTCAACAGTTTCTCTGTTTGGCTTTAATGGAGGGAAGAAATTAGTTTGCATTGCAATGGTTGCTGGTATGAAATTTTGAACTAAATCAAATTGCTTGCCTACTTCTTCTAAAGCTCAAATGCAGCTTGCAGCTGACAGGGCTGCTTAGAGGCTTTTGCTCACAGCTCCATGCATTGATTGCCTGCTGGTGTGTTAGGTCATGTATTTAACAGAACTCAGTGGGATATTTCTGATGGAATTATGTATTACAATTTAAAAAAAATCACTTGTATTAGGTTTTGAAAAGCACAACGCTAATCACGTACACAACACAACACTAAAAACATAATCACGAGCGAATAATTTCATTTCACAGGCATTTATTGCCATTCGTGCAATTAAATTCCCCTCACATAAATTCAACAAACCGTGCATGTAGAACTCAGCAGCCACATGCACAAAGAAGACATTGCGCACGCTGCTGCAGTTTCACACTCTCGTGGGTAACTCTGCGCCCAGAGTAGTGCTGGCTGGTTCCTGAATCACCCGGGTTATCATAAATCATAAATCACAAGTCTGATGTCTCCATTAACCCAGATCATGTGAGTCATGTGAGTCTGACTAGCTGCTGCTGCAAAAGGTGAGTGAGAGCAGACAGCGGAGTAGCGGACTTACCAAAAACACCACGCATCCAGGCCGTTCGGCTGAAACAGTCGACTGACGGGCTCACCAGAAACACCGGTGGCTCAGGCGATTCAGCTGAACTGGGTGACTGAATCAAGACAGACTCACTATAAACACAGAGGACTGATAAATCAAGTGAACCAGAACACATTACTGAGTGACTCAGATTAACCCTGGTCCATGAAATTATCGAGTTTACCACCACTAACTCCGAGTTGAATCCTGTTGGCTTGAGTCAACTGACTTTTAACTATTTGGAGAGTGGAGCCCAAAGGACTCACCTGGTTAGCTGTACAGAGATAACCGCAAACATAAAAACTTAGCATACCTAACAGCAGCTGCAAGGATGGTGTGTAATATAGTTATAAAGCCCTTTAGATTTACACAAAATGATAGCATGAGCTGCTTCCTATTTTCACGCTGTGTTGTAATAAGACAGCCTTTCACATCATCTTCTCCTGTCCCCTCCACAGACTTCCTCTTCACAGAACCTGTAATATTATCTGGATGAACTATTATAGTGGAGCCTGAACCCACAGTGAGTGGAGCTCTGCAGCCAGATGTGTACAGCTGTTTCACTGAGTGGCAGCTGACAGTAACATAAGCACATTTTATATTTGTCCACATTTTGGAAAATGTAATTTACTTAATTGATTACAAAAACAATATTTTCTTGGGAATGATGTGTGCTCCTCGTTACGATAATTTTTTTTCACTCACAAAAGGTTTGTAATTCTGTACAACAGATTGATGGGACGGGAGTTCAGAGGCTTCAGAACTTGTCTTTGAGTCTTCTGGTTTTAATGATTTGTTCAGCACCTGAACAAATCATTAACTGCGGTTATCTCTGTATTAACAAAGCATTAACTTTTGACATAAATCTAATTCCGTAATAGTGGCTTAAGGCAGAAGTGAACATAAATCTAACTTCTTCAGCAGTTTACAGTTTATTAAACCTGTGTATTGGCTCACTCTTGTATATAGCTCACTGGCTTCAGCTTTGGCATGAAACTCTGTCAGGATGTACTTGCACTATTGCACTCTAATAAATAAAATAAACACGGTCTTTTTATGCATATATAGTATATGTGTTGATGTGAAAATGAACACAATGACAGTGTCTGCTGCCTTAATGTTGCAATTGAAGACTTCTATGTTAAAGGCAAGAGTCCTAACCCTCAGCTGTGCCAACACTGAACTTACATGAAAATCATTTGATATTTAAAATGAACCTGGGAAAGTAAATACTAAAAACTGCAGTGAAGAAATTGTCAAAAGTGAAAAATATTTTGATACCTTGGAGTGGTTATTTGCTTTACTGTTGCCTTCGTGTGGGCTCGTCGCAGTCTGGTCAGTCTCCTCTGACCTCTGGCATTAATGAGGCACTTTGACCCAGAGCACTGTTGCTCACTGGATATTTTCTCTTTGTTGGACCGTTGGTGGGGTTATCCTAATTCAATACCTGTGTACATGCTCTCTATTCTCAGTCACTAATATTTGATCCACACTAACCATCTCCTTCAATTTCACTGTCTCTCTGCAGACTGTACCTCATCAATTCTCCTGTAGTGAGAGCAGAGAACCTGCGTTTCAAAGAGGAGGGCGTGAGAGACGTGTTAAAGGACGTCTTCCTGCCGTGGTATAATGCCTATCGCTTCCTGGTGCAGAATGTACAAAGGTTACAGAAGGTACATTTGTGATGAACAAAAATCAGACTCATAATTTTTACAATTTCTGCAACGTTCCTCCAGCTTCTCCTGCTCTACAAACTTTCTCATAATATGTGAGTTTTCTACAAATATAGAGCAATTAATTATATGGCAGCAACTGTCACAAAAAAAGGACTTGTTAATTCAAAGGCTGCAGTAATAACTTTTATAAAGGTTCCTGTCAGTGTTTAATGGATGGTTGTGTATTTCAACCCAAACCTTAGAAGCAAGATTCTGCTGTGCATATTTATATTTTTAAAAAATCAAAATAATAATAGTAATTATTATTAATTTATATTTGCTTGATACCTTAAATTACCTAATATTGGGATAGTTACTTAGAGCTGTGAAATGTGGCATAGCACCTCTAAGAGAATATGAATTACCCACAACTGCCTGTAAGAAAAAAAAAAAAAAAAGAAATATAAAAAAGAATTTTCAAACTTTTAGAATCGACACTTGTTTATAATCACTTTTACATCTGCAATTTTGAGATGTAAAAGTCATAGCAGCTGTTCATATGTTTGCATCAGAGTTTTAAACCTTTTTCCTTTAAATGCCAGAAGAAACCATGAATGAAGGTGCCACTCCACTGACTACTGTTAAGAGTTGCTAGATTGACATCAGCTGTTGGTGTTGTGAATTCTCAAGTCAGGTGCTATTAAACTTTTGCTAAAAACAATGTCTTAATGATTAATTTTCAAAAAGGCCAAACACTGGGACACCTGCGGGGACTAGAGCTTTAGAGCAGCCCCCATGAACTGCAACATACAGTGGTGTGAAAAAGTGTTTGCCCCCTGCCTCATTTCCTGTTTTTTTGCATGTTTGTCACACTTAAGTGTTTCGGAACATCAAACCAATTTAAACAATAGTCAAGGACAACACAAGTAAACACAAAATGCAAGTTGTAAATGAAGGTGTTTATTAGTAAAGGTGAAAAAAAATCCAAACCATCATGGCCCTGTGTGAAAAAGTGATTGCCCCCCTTGTTAAAACATACTATAACTGTGGTTTTTCACACCTGAGTTCAATTTCCCTAGCCACACCTAGGCCTGATTATTGCCACACCTGTTCCCAATCAAGACATCACTTAAATAGGAGCTGCCTGACACAGTAAGGTCCACCAGAAGATCCTTGAAAGCTACACATCATGCTGAGATCCAAAGAAATTCAGGAGCAATTGAGAAAGAAAGTAATTGAGATCTATCAGTCTGGAAAGGGTTATAAAGCCATTTCCAAAGCTTTGGGAATCCAGCGAACCACAGTGAGAGCCATTATCCACAAATGGCGAAGACATGGAACAGTGGTGAACCTTCCCAGGAGTGGCCGGCCGCCCAAAATTACCCCAAGGGCGCAGCGACGACTCATCCAAGAGGTCACAAAAGACCCCACAACAACGTCCAAAGAACTGCAGGCCTCACTTGCCTCAGTTAAGGTCAGTGTTCATGCCTCCACCATCAGAAAAAGACTGAGCAAAAATGGCCTGCATGGGAGAGTTCCAAGAAGAAAACCACTGCTGAGCAAAAAGAACATTAAAGCTCGTCTCAATTTTTCCAAAACGCATCTTGATGATCCCCAAGACTTTTGGGACAACATTCTGTGGACCGATGAGACAAAAGTGGAACTCTTTGGAAGGTGTGTGTCCCATTACATCTGGCGTAAAAGGAACACTGCATTTCAGAAAAAGAACATTATACCAACAGTAAAATATGGTGGTGGTAGTGTGATGGTCTGGGGCTGTTTTGCTGCGTCAGGACCTGGAAGACTTGCTGTGATAAATGGAACTCTGAATTCTGCTGTCTACCAAGAGATCCTGAGGGAGAATGTCAGACCATTCGTGTACTCAAGCTTAAACGTACTTGGGTTCTGCAGCAGGACAATGATCCTAAACACACCAGCAAGTCCACCACTGAATGGCTGAAGAAAAACAAAATGAAGACTTTGGAGTGGCCTAGCCAAAGTCCTGACCTGAATCCTATTGAGATGTTGTGGTATGACCTTAAAAAGGCCGTTCATGCTCGAAAACCCTCTAATGTAACTGAATTAGGACAATTCTGCACAGATGAGTGGGCCAAAATTCCTCCAGAATGCTGTAAAAGCCTCATTGCAAGTTATCGCAGACGCTTGGTTGCAGTTGTTGCTGCTAAGGGTGGCCCAACCTTTTTCCCACAGGGCCATGATGGTTTGGATTTTTTTTCACCTTTACTAATAAACACCTTCATTTACAACTTGCATTTTGTGTTTACTTGTGTTGTCCTTGACTATTGTTTAAATTGGTTTGATGTTCCGAAACATTTAAGTGTGACAAACATGCAAAAAAACAGGAAATGAGGCAGGGGGCAAACACTTTTTCACACCACTGTATCTGATTAAGACCAGTTGCATGCTGGTCCCCTATTGGCAACTGTGCTTACTGCAAAGAGATTAGTTGCAGACGAGCTGCTCTTGTCAGTGCAGGTTCAGATTGATTGCAGCATGTTGGCAGTTTGTCTGTGTTTATAAATTAGCTTATTTACAAAACCTTCAGCAATGTGTCTGAGAACGTTTCCATTGAGTCAGATAGCAATTGTTTGGAGAGAGGTTGCCTCCTATCAAGTGACCTGTGTGATCACCTTGCAATCCAAAGTGGTCATCCAGAGGTTGAGGGTGTTGCCTGCTCAGTCTCTGGGTGATCTGTTGGTTGCCTCAACTACTTGCAATTCATCTCTGTGTTTGTATTCATGTCTTAGGAGGAGGATATTAAATTTCTGTACAATGAAAACACGGCAAAGAAGAGTGACAATATCATGGATAAATGGATTCAGTCATTCACACAGTCCCTCATCCAGTTCTTCAAGGCTGAGATGGATGGTGAGACATGCAGTCTTAACAAGTACACACATTTCAGTCATTTTACCTGACAGTGACTTATTTTCTGGAGACACATCCTATCCTAACCCTAACCCCACTGTTGCTAACCTTAAACCAACAGAGGTTCAGTCCCCTCTCCACTATTGATAGGTTTAAATTTTAACAAGATTACTGTAAGTGCACAGATTCTTAGCCGATCCATACTGTAGCATAGAAAATGTCTCTTATACTCAAGTCCTGCGTGTAACAATTTATGTTTCTCCATCCACTGCAATTAAACTGACAGTTTTTTCTGGTCACAGCGTACCGCCTGTACACCGTCGTGCCTCGCCTGGTCAAGTTTGTTGACATGCTCACCAACTGGTATGTCAGGACCAACAGACGCCGCCTGAAGGTGAGATCACAGCTCTAAATTTGTTCTTGTTTACTCTCAATTTTGTATTTATGTAAAGAAGATGCAGGTGAAAGCAAATGACATATCACTCATACTGTTCTGTAAACGATGACTCAGTGTATTACTGTATACATAATATGACATAATCTTGTATGTAATAGATTTGTACTGTTAATTATTTTATTATTTAAACTGCTGTTTAAAAACATCTTTATCACATCCTCCACTTGTGAACATTTTATAGAAATACGTTTTCAACCCTGTCTGTGAATAATTGGATGATTTCAACTTGGGGTACATGCACTAATGTCAGCAAGGGCATTTTTTTTATCTTTTTACTGTAAGGGGAAAGAACTTATTGATGTGTATGTGAACTTTGTAGGGAGAGAGTGGCACTGAGGACTGCTTGTGGGCGCTGGAAACCCTCTTCAGTGTTCTGTTCTCTATGTGCAGGCTGATGGTGAGTCATTCGCTTTCTGTGTGTTAGTGTGTGAGAGACTCGGAGAGAAAAGAGATTGTATGAGGAAAATTTCTTATGGTGAGGTTTTGCTTTTGTGTATGCAAGAAACAAAGGCATGAAGCTGCTATTGTAGAGGTGTGTTTGTGTGCTCACTTAGCTATGAATAATTCATGAGTAGTAGGAGTTTTTATTTATAACACATTGATGTTTGCATGTGAGGCATGAGGCGCGCTAAGAAGCAGTTATCCTAACACAGATCAATACAGATCAGCTGTGTGGTATACAAATTAATTAGCCACGGTTGAAATCGAAGAGCATGACATAAGAAGTAAATTCACAATGGCACAATTCTGTTTGAACTTTTGCACTGATTGAGAGGGAAAAAATCTGCATAAAATTGCTTTTCTGATTTTATTGGATGGTTGGCACTATAGTTAATTTACATTCTTTGACAAGAAGCTCTAAAATTTTCTTTTCTTTTTCTCTCTGTCTACTTGCTTTCTTTCCTTCTGCCCCCTCAGGCACCTTTCACACCCTTCATTACCGAGATGATGTACCAAAATCTGCTTCACCTCATTGACCCTGCCTCTGTTGAAGAGAAGGACAACAGCAGCATCCACTATCTCATGCTGCCTCAAGTCAGGTTGGAAAAATCCTTTCAGTAATGTGAGAGGAATTTTTTGCCACTTTAATGTCTTTATTATCATTACTGTCAACAGCAGATCTCATGGATACGATAAAAACAGAATTCACAGCTGAGAGGACTCTGTCGAGCTCCCCTCAGCTCTGCAGTCTTTTTGTCACTGCTGTTCTTTGACTGTTTTCAGGGAAGACAAAAATACTAAAGAAAAAGAAATTAAAAGAAATCACAGTATGGAATGAAATGTGATCATTTAGCAGCTACAGTTCAGGATAGTGCTATCAGGAGTTTGTGGAGACGTGGACAGAGCTAATTAGAGGGTGAATGATGGAGACTCCAAGTTGCTGGAAACACAGCTCAAGATTAATTCCAATATTGTGTAACAGCTCAAAATGAGGAGCAATCTTTATTAAATAAACATTAAATAGTACTCTATATCACATGCTTCTCTGCACATAGTTCCAGTACATCTTGAAAAAAACAAACAAACAAACAAACAGTGGATCCAGATAATCAGCTGCATTTTCAGTAATTTTTGTCATTGTACAAATTATTCCAAGTCTATTGTCTTGGACTGCAGCTGGCAGCAGTGGTCCTTGCTCTGTTCTGCAGTCTTGGTGAGTTTGGAATAGTGGCACACGAACCATGTTCTGGTTGGAATGGCCCTGTAGCTCACAGCAAATCTCCCAAAATGCAGAACAAGGCAGTCCAGCATGCAGAACCATTGCCACTGGCAGTCCAGCGTGGTGGAGCCAGTGCCATCAGATCCAAAGAGGAAATGCTCGGGCTAGCAGGTTGACTTTACTTTTAAAGTAGGAGTGAAGAATGTGGGCAACTCCTTGCCATCTGAAAATATGTTTTACAGTTTGTGCATAAGTTAAACTAAGAATCTAAAATTTTTCTTCAGCTGTTTCAATTTGACCAAGGTCATCTGGGTTCGTTGGCTTTTCTTGGCGCATAGTATTCAGCAGTATTAGCTCCTTTTCTGACAGGATATCCACTGCTTATCTAAAGCCTAATCAGGGTCAGCCACAGTGTGCGGCTGTGCTAATTTACCCCAGTTGTACTGCACTCTCAACTCTTCATAGATTTTGCAGAGTCTACAGTAATTTTTGGTAACTTTCAGACTTTTATCATTCTGTCTCTTTATTCCTGTTGTTCCTCAGCTGTGTCTTCTTCTGTTTGATTGTTTACATATTGAACTTGGTTACCTCACCCACTGATAGGTGGAGGGAGGTTATGCTTTCACCTCTGATTGTTTGTTTGTTTGCCTGTCTGTCAGCAATATAATTCAAAAACTTTTGAACCAAAATTGATTAAACTAATATTTCTTAGGGACCCAAGAACATATGGTTTCATTTTCAAGGTCAAAGGTTAAGGTCATCAAAATTTTTTAGAAATGTAAAACATCGTTATCTCTTATTATCTTATCACAGTTAAGTACTTGGTACTTATTAATAATAATTAATTAATAATTAATTAATAAGCAGTTACTGTTGCTAATTCATTGTCTTTTTCCTTTTTAAATTAAAATGCTCACAATAATGCAAGTGAACTACAAACCCTACACAAAAATCACATACACATACAAAAGTATTTTTTGTCTCATATTCATCTTTTAATGCCAAACCCAAATGTTTTCAGTCTACAGCAAAAAAAAAAAGGTATTTACCTCACTGTTCCGGTACCTTTGGAGGGGAGTGTACAGTTCATATCTTGGCAAATGTTTTTCTTTTTTTTTCTTTTTCTTTTTTTTTTTTTATGGATGCTATTAAGGTACATAAGCTGAACAAAATGGACTCTATACCATTATCTGTTTACGTGGATCTCATTTTTAAATATAAATATGAAATCATATTTCACACTTTTTAAAAGCCAAAAAAAAAAAAAAAATTTCTAGTGATCTAATAATTCATGATGGAGTATGACAATATTGGGAGGTATCTGTTGGAACATAGTATCAGCATGTAAAAAAAAAAAAACCAGGGGTGGTGAGTTATGCGCTCTGAGTGCCCTTCTAGTGTGAACCTATTTTCTAAAAATACTCCACTCATTTTATTCAAATTTACAAAAATATTACTCTTAACAATTCTTAATTGTTAAAAGTGCTTCTAATGGACTGTTTGTATAGACACCAGCTAACACTGCCTGATATGAAGAGATACTTTTGCACAGCAGCTTTTTGTTCCACGGCTCATTTTGATGGAAAATTAGTGTAACCCTGTGTGTGTTTTTTTATGGTAAAACCTTTTTCTGTCTTTCGACAGTAATAGCATAGTCTTTTAAGTAGAGGCTGAGAAATATTCATGCAGAATTGCACAGACCCTGTCTTGATTGTCAGCCCTGCAGGATGGATATAGCTCACAAAATATGTTCTTTTCATTTCCTTTCACTTCAATTACTGCAGTAAAAATTGTGGCTTGGCGGCTGATCAGTTTTGTAATGCCTTGGAGGAATTTCTAATTGCCCAAACTTAATTGCATCATCTTTAACTATAAAAAAAAGTTGTGACATGATTTAAATATCCATTTGATTTAGCATAAAGAAAATAGTTTGTGTAATGGTTCATATAATCTCCCCTGTCAATTAGGCAGCCCTCAGGGCTGATGCTTTATTAGCTGCTTGTCCTTCCTGCTGTCGAATGGGACTACTTCACCTTCTTCCCAAAGGTCAGCTACCAATTGGCTGGTGGGAACAGTTGCTCGTCAATCACCTCATTAAATGATTGGTTGTCCCTGGTGTCCCACTCCTCTTGTTTTACTCCAGTGTTGTGTGCACAGTGGGAGAAGCAGACTTGATGAGTAAATGAATGAGCATTGTGCACAGACACACATGTGTTCTGTGTGCCTGCAGACAGTTAGGGATAATATTGCTATTATGTGTGATTATCATTGACTGAACAGCTCTAATTTGAATTCAGAGGTGGAAGTCTTAGTGTACCTTATTAGTGGAGCTAAATGGATGTTCTGGACTCTGTCTTTATATATGTGGTACTGATCCTGCTGTGCTTTAGTATTTTCCTCAATAGATAGCCCAATTAATTCCTCAAATCACCATTAACTAGAAGATGAGGATTGCTTTTAGTGGTTAAAAAAAAAAGTGCTGCTATCCACCTAACTGTGCCCTGAAATTACAGTTTTACAGAAAAATGAATATTTATCCCAAGTGTGTGTGTTCTTGTTAGAAGACACCGAGGTCGTATGGCTGAAATAAACTGAGCTCAGCCCTTACAGTTTCAGTTGTTGGTCTTCTTTACAATCCCATTCTCTCCAGTCTCACCAAATAGTTTAAGAGTTATCCAAACACTGATTCATTCAGTCCTCATCAGTGCTGCATTGCACTGCATATGGCAACACTAAATGTATGATTCTCAATATGTGTTTCTGTTTTTACAGGGAGAACTTGATTGACAAGCGCATTGAAAGCGCCGTCTCTCAGATGCAGTCTGTGATTGAGCTGGGCAGAGTGATCAGAGACAGGAAGACCCTGCCTGTCAAGGTAGATTACCACCTTGACCCCGTCCACTTGTGTACTCCACTGGGATCTACAGTTTACCTACTCTATAGGAAAAGAAGATTTAAAATTTGGCAAGAAGGTCTTAACTCATGGGTCACTTACTTGATTTGTCTAAAACTTTCATCCATGTTTTCCTTAATTTGAAAAGGACCAGTGGAGCTGGCAAAACAGGAATAGATTCAGAAAAAATAAAAAGACAAACCCAAACATTGTGTACAGATTTCCTGGAATGGATGTAATATAGGCTGCATCTGACTCAGGTCCTGGATCATTTCCTTAGTGACTGTTTTCTGATGAGAATTCTTCTTCTTTATTTATTTTTTGTAATAATATATTTTGCCCAGCAATAAATAATAAGCACACTCCAGTCATCCAGACATATTTGCCCAATAATAAATAATAATAATACTTTATAGAGGGGTTTTTTTTGTTTGTTTTTTTCATAGTTATCAGTGCCAAAAACCAGATACAGGATTTAAGATTTGGAGTTGAGCACACTGCTATTTTTTTTTGCTACTTGGAATCACACTCTAAAGAAATTGAGTAAATGGATTGTGAGTCGAAATAAAGGATTATACTCAACATGTAAATGTTGCTTTAGGTATGTTATATTTTATTCTTAGTTTAATGGTTGGTTTTAGCTTTTTGGTTTGCATTACAGTACCCATTGAAGGAGGTGGTGGTCATCCACCAGGACCCAGAGGCTCTGAAAGACATCCAGTCACTGCAGAAATACATCCTTGAAGTAAGTAAATTAATAGAACACCAAATTGTTCATATATTATTGGGCATCGTGTGTATTCTTACTGATTCTTACTGTTTTTTTTGTTTGTTTGTTTTGGTAAATTGAGCACTTTGATTCGCTTTTGTTCAGTCTCTGTTGGAGGGGATATTTTCTTTTCATTTTTCCTCAAAAATGTAATTTTGTTGTTTTGACTATTTAACTTATAATTTAAGGAGAAACATCCCCTGGAACCATGTTTACACTCCAAAGCTCCTTCTGTTGACTTAATAAAAGGGATGAACATCAGAGGCGCTGCATCTTCACATGCTAGTTGGATCTTTAGCTGTAATTGAAATTTCAGCATTTGTTTTATGTAAAAAAAAATGAAAAAGTATATGCCTCGGAATGTTTTCACATTTGATTTACTCCACTTGCCACACTATAAAGTTCAATCACAGGCATGTTTTTTTATGAGTAAGTCATAAAACTCTCCTATGTATAATTGTCAGTGTGTGCTTATTCACTGGAAAGTGAGGATTCATTCGGGTGTTACCAGACTTGCAGACAAATTCCCATTGCCTGTAAGTGCAGCAAGTCCTTACCTTTATGGCATTGGATTTGACTTCTTCCAACAAGACAAGGGCATTATACTACTGTCATGAGGAAGAATGTTCTCACCTTTGCAGGATTTTTGTAATTGTTTCTTGAAACTGGAAAATTGATTCAACCTCCCATATGACCGTGTTGAGGAGCAGTGTCACAACTTTCACAGATTAAGGGTTTCTGCTGCACCCTCTGCTGGATCCTCCAAGCTTTATCTTAGTTTTAGCCACTTCTTATCTGTCATTGTGTTTGAGTCTGATGGGAGGGATGTTTAACCTTGTCACCCTCTAGCTACCTTCTAGTAAACAAACTTTATTTGGTCAGAATTGAGAGTAGTGGAGTTCTTGTATCCCAAGAAACCATCTTGAGAGTCTGGATTTTTCTATTGTCACTTCGTTTCTGTTAAACCAAATTAAGTATAAATTCACTTTTAACCATACATTTAATTTGTTATTTGATAAATATTACTATTCAACTTGTAGTTCCTTTTAACTCAGTCAGTTTGTTCTCTGCTAAATTGTTCACATACTGGGCACTGGCTTAAGATTCCTCCTCCATATTTTGGAGTATTGGATAGTTATTGGACCAGTACTGGGATATTTTATGGGTTTGACCCTTTTTGTTCCCAGTGCTTATGTATCTGACATTGTACTCGGGGGCAAGAAAATATGAACCTTTTTTTTTTTCTTTTTCAAGATGCAAAAAACATAGACACTTTTCACAACACACAAGGTAGGTGTAAAGGCTGAGTGGAGCTTACATTTTTAGCGTCCATGTTGAACAGGTAAACATTTAATATAATTTAATGAATTCTCCTAACATTCAGGGAGGAGAGGTTAGAAGCAGAGTGAGACTGGCTGTTCTCGCCATCTGAATTTTAGCTTTGGTCAGCTTTGCTTTGCTGACAGTGTTGTTGGTGACTCTACTGTCAGCTTAGTTTCCTCTGAGCTTTCTGTCAAATATGGAATGAGTTGCTTTTTTGAGCCGACAGCCTTCCTTCATTGTAATGCACCAACATACTAAGTCATCACACAGTCTCTTACACAGACGCACACAAGCACAAAGCCATATGTACTCTCAAGATGAAATGTTTTTTTTTTGTTTTTTTTGTGAAATCAACTCACTGATTGAATCCTGTTTTAAGTAAGCTTATATTTTCAGCCCCACACTGCCCTTAAGTTTATATCTCGACCCACTACAGTAGCTTATCTGTGCACTCTGTCAGCTAGAGCTCGATCTCAGTCACAACCCCCAACTCTGATTGACTGAAAGGACCCGTGGATGGCAAGCCTGGGTGGGTGTCAGGACGGCTAAATTAAGTATCTCTGATATGACAGGATCACAGATCTCTCGATCTCTCTCTGGAGCTTGCTCTCTCTCTCTTTGGACTGAGAAATGAAATATTGACTGAAATGGGGGATGGCTTATTGGAGATTTAAGATTGACTGGCTTACTGACTATTTGATTTCGGGGCTGATGTATTCTTTGAGTGATTCATGGTGATCATTTTTTATTTGCCCTTTACAATACATGACTGGGGTAATAAGGTTTTTAACTTTTGCATTGTTTAGATTCTCAGTTAGAGTTGAAGTTTCTACGTATGAAACATGTGCTTGTGTTTTTCTATAACTTTCTCTGTTAACAACTAGAGTGTGACCAGTTTATTGTCAGGCCAATATTAATGCTATTTGCTTTTCTATTGGGAACAGCATTTATAATGGCAGATGAATGAAAACTAAAAAAGAGGCAAGAGAAATGTCCTTGAACCATGCTATGAGTGTTGGCGTAGCATAGTCTGTACACCAGAGGTCACTCTGCAACTTCCATGTTGACAACTCGTGTTTGGACCGCCACAAAGGAGCTGATTCGAGTGGTCATGCAGAGCATAAAAAAAGTAAATAACTACAGATTACAAATGTGAGAGAATTGGGGGTTTTTTTTGTGTTTGTGTCTGAAAGACAAAAAAATATCGTCTGATATATCGAAATATCAGATTATTAAATCAGCATTTTATCAAATATTAAATATCGGTATTAGTATCAGTCGTGCTCTGTTAACAACAAAATTTGAGTCTTTAAAATCTTGTATATTGCGTATTTGCAAATATGCATGCATGTATACAGAAGTAGTACTAGTAATACTAGTACAGTAACTCTCTTGTAACAGTTTATTAGGGTTTGTAGATGGTAGACAGTAGCTTAGTTTTCTCTTGAAATATGCCAGGCTAACCACCAGGTCACATTTGTTCAGTTTTTTTTTGTATGTAATTATAGTGAATGTTTATTGAGCTCCAAACTCTTCCACAATATGAGGAATCTACAGTACACTTGTTTTTTGTACCTGAATCAGTCTTGTGCAGATATAACAAATGATAGTCTATGCCACAATGTGGGCTATTAACAATTGCTGCAGCCAACTAAAAGACAAAGAAAGTACATTTTTATTATTTTTTTTTTAAGACATGATGTGTTTGACTATTTTTCATTCCCTAGGAGCTTAATGTGCGACAGTTGACACTTTCAACAGACAAGGACAAGTATGGTATCCGCCTGAGAGCTGAGCCAGACCACATGGTGCTGGGCAAGAGATTAAAGGGGGCCTTCAAAGCAGTCACCGCTTCTATCAAGGAGCTCACCAGCGAACAGCTTGAAGCCTTCCAGAAGAAAGGTATTACTGTGTGCAGAAAAGACAATTTGTGACTTAAAAAAAAAACACAGATGTTTCAGCAATCTTGATGAAAATCATCAGCCTAACATTGTGCATTTACTTCATCTTTATGTATCCATTTTCCAACATATACTTTGTTTTCTAGTACTATTATCAAATTATTAATCAGCTGGCAGTAATATTGCTTAACAAACAATGAAGTGGTGAAGAGCAGTCAGTTAGCCTTAACAATGAATCCTCGCAGACAGTCGGTTTATCCTCTGAATCCAAACCCTAACTGTTCTGGTACAGGGTAGGGATCAAAGCATTGCAAGGTATCTTGTCTCTCCAATTATAGAAAGATGAGGAGAGCCTCGAGAGTCTCTGGAGAAGGAGGCAGATGAGGTCAGCTGGACTGTGGGAACTTAAGATTTCCAATCACTTGCATGTTTGAAGTCCAGCCAGTTCTGTAGGGGGAAAAAAGAGTGATGCAAGGAAAGCGAGAGATGTGGTAGAGGAGGTTGGAAAAATGCTAGTGATAGGAAACACAAAGGAGAAAATGTTTATAGTACCACAAAATGATGCTTCATTAATTCAAATCAAAGGCAAGCTACAATGTTTAAATGCTTTGTCAAATTAAAGGGCAGCTATAAACATCACATAACCTTTACTGTACTAGGTTTGCAGATAAGCTATATTGATCAGCTAGTGGAACATTACTGTCTGTGAACAGTCTGTGTGAATGAATCTGTCCATGGAAAAGCTAATGGCTCACACAGAGTTGAGAGTCCGCTTTTAAACTTTTGAGTAATTTCTCTCTACCTGATCCGTGACTCTAAAAGCGAGAGAGTGACTTTTAGGCTAGAAACTGATTGTAGGTTGTGGCCAGTATTCATAACCTATACCTTTGATGCTATTATTTTCATGAAGTAGAATAATAGCGGTTAAGATAGAAGACGTAAAACAGCAGTGAAGCAGGGAGGGACAAAGGAAATTAAAGCATGGAAATCTCAGATTAGAGAGAAACAGAGCGGCTGTTTCACCGAGCCTCCGGGTGAGGAAAAGTGAAGAGGACAGGAGAACACGGTCATGGTTTTTAGTCAGAACACAGATATGGGTAATTGCTGCCACTGGCAAAATGGAGATATGAACCTGAGTAGATTGCATTTGCTGTATTGTTTTAAAGCTCAGATCTAGTGTGGATGCAGATAGAAAGAAGTTTTAAGAAGTATTAAAATACAAACAAACATCAGTCCAGACCCCAGTTAATTTTAACAAAAAACAAAACCCTTAACATTCAAGTTACAAATGTAAAAAGAGCACTGTATTTGGTGTGATTATAATTGAAACTTCCTCTAGAGTTCTTCTCAGGAGATGAATCCCTTCTCAAAATCACTGCCAATTTGTTTAAATAGAGAGATAAATATGTTTAATCTTTTCTTTTTTTTTTTTTTCACCAGTGTCTGCAGCCAGCTTTGATTCTCTTACAACTGGCACCAGTAATCATTATGTCATACCGTTTAAAACACTTTAAAATAAGCATTTTAATCTTTGTAAAACTGGACATTTTCTAAAAATGCAGGTATTTTGTTGTAGTAATTCAACCATTTAACCATGCATACATGTTTGACAGTTGTACAATCCACATGTAATCTTTCAAGTAAGCACTACATTTTTACTTTATTGAAACTTGATACTTTTTTCTAGGCAATGATGATTGTTGTACTGCTAAATGTGTGTGTTTATTTATTAGTTTTCTGATTTATTTTAAGGATCTATAATGGTGGATGGTCATGAGCTCCATGAAGAGGACCTGAGGCTTATATACACCTTTGACCAGAGCGCTGGTTCGGCTGCGCAATATGAAGCACACTCTGACGCACAGGTAACCCCAGTACTCTTGGTATTACAGCCCTGTCCAAAGAAGCTGGGACACCGTGTAAAGTTGAGATAGAATGTAACCATTTGCCACTCAGTTGAACTAATAGGCAGTAAATATGGACATAGCGCACATATTAATTTATGAAGTCCTGTTTTCAGTCCTTAAGATGGAGCGTTTTTGCCAGATGGTGACAGCAAAAAAATATAGTTTTTAATTTTCTTTGATTGCAGTAGAAGTCTTGCATGATTTTATGTATGAAATCATTTCACAACTAAGTGGAATCAGTATATGTGCATTTCGCACAGGCCCTCTCTAATCAGTGCTCTTTCAGCCACATACACACCACACGGCTGCACCTTAATACCAGTTTACTGAGCTGGCTGTTTAATTCTCTGTTACTCACTCACTCACACTGACTCCTCAGCTCCCATCTGTCTGGCTCTCTGTTCTCTCTCTCATATTCTGTTTCTCATTGCTTACATTCAGCCATCTCTTTCTCTCCTTCTATCCTTGATAAAGGGAAAAGCCTACAGTATTCCCATTACTTTTGCTTGGATGTTGTCTTAAATTTTGACATTATAAATGTTTGGGCAACGGTATAATAGACTTATTGCTTAAAGGTTGCTCTTGTCATCTCTGAATGTTAACCTTTTCAAAATAATAGTTTGTAACAATGAGGTGAAGGTCTGGGTGGTTCACTCGCTAAAGTAATCTAATTACACTCACCGGCCACTTTTATATACACCTTCCTAATACCAGGTTGAACCTCCTTTTGCCTTCAGAACTGCCTTAATTCTTCATAGATTTAGCAAGATGATGGAAACATCAGAGATGTTGCTCCGTGTTGACATCATGGCATCACACAGTTGCTCCAGATTCATTGGCTCCATGATGTGAATCTCTTGTTCCACTGCATCCCAAAGGGATGGACATGGTCAGGAACAATAAACAGGTAGACTGTGGCATTTAAATGATGCTCAGTTGGTACTAAGGGGCCCAAAGTGTGTCAAGAAAATATGCCCCCCACACTATTACACCACATTAAGCCGCCTGAACCGTTGATACAAGGCAGGATGGATCCATGCTTTCATGTTGTTTACGCCAGATTCTGACCCTACCATCTGATTGTTGCAGCAGAGTCAAGACTCATCAGATGAGGCGATGTTTTTCCAATCTTTTATTGTCCAATTTTGGTGAATTGCAGCCTCAGTTTCCTTTTCTCAGCAGATAGGCTCTTTTGTTTCTGTAGCCCATCTGCTTCAAGGTTCGATGTGTTGTGCATTCAGAGATGCTCTTCTGCATTCCTTCCCTGTACTATTTTAGTTACTATTGCCTTCCTATCAGTAAGAAACAGCCTGGCCATTCTTTTGACCTCTGGTGTCAACAAGGCATTTTCACGCAGAGAACTGCCACTCACTGGATATTTTCTTCATTTTTTTTTTGTTTCACTCCATTTACTGCAAACCCTAGAGATGGTTGTGTGGGGAAATCCCAGTAGATCAGCAGTTTTTGAAATACTCAGACCAGCTCGTCTGGCACCCGAAACCATGCCACGTTCAAAGTCTCTTAGATCACCTTTCTTTCCCATTCTGAGTTTGAAGTTCAGAATGTGATTGGGTGATTAGACATTTGCATTAACAAGCAGTTGAGCAGACATACTTAATAAAGTGACCAGTGAATGTGTGTATTAGGAGATTAGTGATACTTCATGATCTTCACAATTGTTATTGTCACAGTAAAGCTTTTAATGGATGTCTTAATCTCAACACTGCATTTAAAAAGTCCACATGCTTTTTGGAGTTAGTGACTTAAAAATAGAGAATTTAGCGATCAAGTTCCAGTCCTTTCTATTTAGCAGTATTATTAGAAGAAAAAAAAAATTACAATACAAAAATAATTACAGTGCAGTTCAGTTGCTATGTAGACAGTTCCTGTCTATGGTTTTGCTGTGTACTGTAGGTTATACACAGCTATAGCTACATTTATCCAGAAAGTCAGAAGACAGTTTGTCAGAATACTTGTCATATCTTAAAGACATAAAAGCTTGGATTAGAGCTATAAAAATAAAAATAAAATTAATTTAACCTGTTTTAATGATCATATTTTGAAACTGAATTATTGGTAACCCAAATTTGTGGGAACTATAGATATGATAAACATTTCTATGGAGACAACAACACATACTCTTGTAATGTGAGCCTAGTAAGATATAATCTTATAGAGTCAGTTTTTCCTTATTAAAAAAAAAATTGGTGTCACAGACTTTTGAAACCTGTACTTTTTCAAGTCCTCTTGACCCGACATGTTTGTGAGGTTGCTGCCTTCATTAAAAGTCACCGAAAAACATCAAAAGAGTTCTGTCATGAATGTTGTCATAAATCTAACACTCTTTTCTTCTTCTCTGTTGTCATTTAGGTCCTGATACTGTTGGATGTCACCCCAGATCAGTCTATGGTGGATGAAGGCGTTGCCAGAGAGGTCATCAACCGCATTCAGAAACTACGCAAGAAGGTGGGGCATTTATTTCTGGACCACTACTAGCTCTGGAAACAAGAGTGACACATAACACACCCCTACTGAATTTTACAATCCAGTGTTTAATAAGTAGAACCTGACGTAGTTGCAATAACCAGTTCATGTAATCAGGGTTGTTGCATGGGGAGCAAAGCACAACATGCCACTAAGGAGTTTTGCTTCAGACTTGAACTTTTTAAGGAAGTTTACCTTGTTTAAACAAACTAAACCTCCACTGCTTTCATATACAAGATAGTAGTCCCCATCCCCACTTCCATTTTAGTTAATCTGATGACCTGATTGGTGTTGCAGCACTACAATGTAGACCCAAAACAGAAACTTTTTTTGTTATATTTCCGTCACCCCAGTCCTCCCTCCGTTAGTCCTTATGTCTCATGCTATTGTCCGGGCAGTTTTGAAATCTTTCCACTGCAGCGTCACAGTTAGAGGTTTCTCCATCATAAGGCAGGCTTAATGGAAGCTTAATTACAGTCTGGCCCCTTTCAGATTCTAATGTTGGAGCTTTGAAGTGGTCTGGGGAGTAAAGACGGATTAGCCAACAGCCCCTTGTTTTCACAAGCAACAAACAGTTTTTTCCATCCCCCTATAGCAGTGGTGTGCACTGGCTCCCAGCCAGGTTAAATTCCTCCAGTTATTTCAAACTGAGATCTGTCAGGAATTTTCCACCCTGTGGATGGGAATTAATTTTTAACAATTCTTGTACATGTTTGGTAGTAGTTTAGTGGGTGTGCACGTGTTATCACTGTTTGCGTGGGACGCAGGGTTGAGAAACAGGGGTCACCATTTCCTTATTTTTAATGGACTGTTCTCCAACTGGAGATCTGTGTTCCTTTATCTGCCACCTCCCCACACACACACACACACACACGTACACTCTGCTAGCCCCATCAGGGTAGGGTCAGTACCTTGACTTGGAGAAGCCGTCTTCCTTTTATCGACTTTTCCTCTGTGTCTGGCTACCTGTCTGCCTTTGGGCAAATATTGTAGAAGGCGTGTTTGGAAGCATGTGTATGTACTACACAGTACCTGTGTGTGTACGGCTGTGCACACGTGTGCCCAGCTGCACACTGCAGATGAGGATGAGATCAATGTGTTTGAATCTGTCAAGGTTAGTGGACGTTGGCAGCATACAGTGGGCTGTCATCCAGGAAAAATGTCCCCTGTTTGCATTTGCCTTTATTTTTTTCCTGTGCTCTCTCTCTCTTTTAATCCTGATATTCTACTCTTTTGCTCATCTTTTAAATTTTGTTTGCCTCCTTCCTGCTTTCAGGTAATCATTTCTTCTAGATGTCATTTATTTTTAAAGGTGAAAAAAACTTGGAAGAGAGTTACGTGTCCTAAAGATTTTATTCTTTGTCTTTGGCAATCATTGGATTTGTGTTGTTGTTTGAAAAGCTACTGAAGCAGTATTTTTTTTCCTTACTTCCTTACTTATTGGTAGGCTTCCTCCAATGCCCTCACATGGTATCGGAAAAATGCTTGAGGTTTGTTTACATAAATGCCACTTGTCTTTCAATGTCTGGTCTTAGGGGCATTTGGTGCCATCAGATGAGATAACAGTGTACTACCGCTCCCAGCCAGAGGGGGAGTACTTGGACTCTGTGATCCAGGCTCACACTAACTTTATCCTGGCTACCACCAAGGCTCCACTGCTTCCCTTCCCTGTCCCCAAAACTGCCAGCATCATCATAGAGGAAAAGACTCAGGTATAAAACAGTATATTTAAGCCAAACAGGGTTTGTTTGTTTTTTTTAAATGTTTATTGTGTAATGATTCAATAACAATTTTAACAAGAAGCTTGTAGTTTGAGACAGCCTTAAAACATTCATGAAATAAGCTGGGAACAACCATGTTACAACAAGTGATACTTAAGGAGTAATAAAATTGGTGTTAAAATAACAACATTAATTTCAGTGTTACGCTTAATGATTACCATGTTGTATCTCTGAATACATTTGTTTAGTTGAAGTTTAGTTTTCATGAGCATGAAATTTATATGTGTCTTTCTCTCTTGAGTCCCTCACCCCCTTTTTTTTTTTTCCTTTTGTTGCAGCTGAAGGGTTCAGACTTGGAGTTAACCATAGTAAAGGGATCTTCAGCCCCTCGGGTTCCTCTAAATGGACCAGCTTGCACATACGTCAACCTCAGGGTGAAGGTCAACAACAAAGAACAAGGTAGCACATAGGGAGAGAATCTGTTTTTCTCCAGCTAAAATGATGCAACATGAATACACTTAACTGTATAATTTTAGAGTTAAAATAAAAGTCTTCCCTGCTGATGACTGAGAATTATACATATGTACAAGAAAATGTTTATATAATATTTCATGCAAAGTAGCATAAAATCAATCACACGCTCTTACCTGTCTTACCTAATCCTATTTAACTGGTTTCTTGTCCAGAGGGTGTAGTGCTGTTGGAGAATCCCAAAGGGGATAACAGACCAGACTTGGACAAGCTGAAGAAAGTGTGCAGCAGCATCTTTGGAACCAATAACACACAGCTCAAAGTCTTCAGTGACGGGACTGGTGAGAACTAAAATCCCCCCCTTTTTTTTTTTTTTCTCTTTTTTATGAGACCAATGAATCGTTATGTTATACATATTAGAAATAGTTAAAATTGTATGCAAAAAATGTTTCTTTCTGTTGAATTGTAGAGAAGAATGAAATGTTTTAAAGCCTTCAAACAGTAGCTAAAGCGTTTCAGCATGTAAGGTAATGCCAACAAGGTTAGTCAGTGTTTTGGTTTAGGTTATCTTGATGGCAGTATGAAGGGGGCGGATTATGATAATAATTGTTTAACTTGTATTTTAGGCCCCAGTCACACAGGCCTAGAAACTGGTCAGTGGCCTCCCTGGCAACCTCTGTTTGCTATGGAAAAATGAGTATTCCCCAGAGAGATCTACGCTGCTGCACCATAAACCTCTTTGTGATTGCTGTGGTTGTTAGCAGATCCCACGGTCGTCCATAGTTTGTGCAGAGGACACCGACTTGCCTGCAAATACCCCCCCCCCCCCCCCCCCCCCCCCCCCCCAACTGTTTGCTGAGCGGTTGGAAAACTGTGAAGAGAGTGATTCAGACCTGAGACCTGATACTCCCGTCTTCATAGTAAATGTTCTGCCTTTTGAAATGTTTTGGTTTCAGTAGTACTGCAGCAGTAATTACCTTTTTAAATTTTATCTTCTCTTGTCCTGATGTGTTTTATGTACAACACTTTGGTCAGTGGTTACTGTTTTTTAGAGTGCTTTATAAATAAACTTGACTTTGCTTGGCTTGGCTAGTAAGGCACAATTTTTTACTTGCGCCTTACTGCAAATGATATCTGTTTGTGGTTTGATTCACACTTTTTCAAGTTTCAGTACCACTCAATTGTTAGTTAGCAAGTGTTTGCAGACAAGACAGTGTTTTCTTGCAAACTATGGGCGACCGTGGCGATCTGTTAGCGACCACAGCAATCACAAGGTGGTTTATGGTGCAGCGTCCTCTTTTTGACAGATTTCACCCAGCAGCCTCCAGAAAACACTCGCCAACCGGTCAGGGAATAAACATTTTCCCCTAGTGACAGGAGGTTGCCAGGGCATCTCAAACACATCCCTAAGCCTGTGTCACTGAGGTCTTATTCATTTTATAGGCTTCATAGTATCAAACATGAGCTCCTCTATTCACTGTCTGTGTAATTGTGTGTTTCTTGCAGAGCTTTCCAGCAAAACGGACCTCCAGGCTCTGACCGGTAAAACTTTGTCAGTGACCACAGGACCTTCCTCACCTGGCCCCGCCCCCTCCACCGACACCATCCTGTGTCCTTATGTAAACCTTCTGCTATGTAACGCACAGCCAGCTGGTGAGAGAAACAGTCACACACAAACTGAATTTGTGTGCACAATAAGTTGTGCTGACATTATTTAATTTTGTTGTTAAGGCCAACAAATCAGTGTTACTTGTCAAATGTTACTCTAATCAACAGTGCAGGCATTTCTTTTTAATCATTGTTTGACCCACACAACAGAACATTTTTTTAGTCATTGAAAGAAGTTCCGAGAGCTTTTGTTTGTTCTTTATATTTGCATTTATATTTGAGATTGAGCTCGTTTTAAATGAAAAGTTTGACAGTGATTTTGCTGCAAACCAAATTTCCTTGAATGGGACTACAAACATTGACTCATATTTATATTTAAAAAGTTCTGTACTTGTGTCTGTACAGCTACTTAAATTAGCTTACTACCAAAACTGGTAATGCTAAATGGCCTGCTACTTTAATTTTAACTTTATATATTGATTTCTTGTCAAAACTACAGTTACAGTTAAAACAGTTATCCCTATTATTTTAACTTGATTATGACCAGTAGTAACTGTAGCTGTATTTAGTTATTTTCATCCATATCTTCACCATCATGCATACTCATTGTGCGGTTATCATGCAGTTTTCCTTGTACTGAAGGAAAATGAATATTATCTAACTGTAATCCTTTGAGTCTCAACTGTTTTCGCCTTTCCCCTCTACTCACCCAGCCTGTTTTTCGCCTCTTTTCCCAGCTTAAGCTTGTACACATGCCTTCTCAGGACAGAGCTAGCCATGCTAATAAACATAATTTCTTTTCTTTTTTTTTTTTTTTAAAGAATGTAATATCTGGTTCAGTTCTTTATTACCCTCCCTATCTCTTCTAGAGTGCCAATCAGGAGAGGTGGGCACCCTCCTACTGGTCAACCCAGTCGGCCAAAACGTGCTTAACCTCAAAGGCTTGTTCTCTGAGGCTGCCAAAGTTTTTGGCCTCCGTAGCAGACGGCTCAAACTCTACCTGGATGAAGACCTTACTCAGGGTAAGAAAAAGGAAAAAAAAAAAAGAAAGATCACAGAAATCATCATTGAAACAGATTTTAAGGCAAAAAGTGCCTGGCAGAGATACAGTGAGTTTTTATCTTTCTCATAAAAATCAATGTTCTTAAAATAAAAAACCTTAAAATAAGTATTCGGTGCAGAAAAATGCCCTCTGTGGCTGGAATAGATCTCTCATTTCCACTTCTGCGTAACCAACCAAAAACAAGGAGGCCATTTTTTAATTGTATGTCTTTTAGCACATAGAAGTTTTAATCACCTTTAAACATTTTGTGCTACTAAAGAAAACTGCAGGATTCTAGTTGTGTGTGTTGTCAGATGCTATGAATTTCATGTTTTCTGTGTTTTAGTCAATACGGGTTACTGCATGGTACATTTAAAATGAATGAAATGCCTGAGTGTTGCATGTCATTTTAAGTGCAGACTTGGAGCATGTGGCTGTGATGTAATTCAGAGAAGTAAAGAAAAATAGAAGCATTTTCCTTAAAGACACCAAGTGGTTTGATGAAGCAAATTATCTTTCCTTGGCAGTAGGGTTTTAGAAGTTTTAAAAACTGCACCATTCAAATGTAATTTTAGCCATAAATATTTCTGGGTTTTTTTTGTTTGTTTGTTTGTTTGTTTTCTTTTCAGAGCTGTCAGGTGAGTTTTCGGTGAAATCTCTCAACACCAAAACTCTGTTTGTGAGAGTTCTTCCTACCACCGCCGAAGCATAAATCCACAAACCATCTGAAGAACACTTGACAGACCACAGGTTCCCTAAATGAAGCTTTCTACCACTCAATAGCCTGACTGATGTATCATGGATTTATGGCAGCATGAAGTGACTTCATGTGTTTGGATGCAAAGCAGGCTTGTCTGTCAAATTCAGAACTGTATTCAGAACAAAATCTATAGAGTCACAAGCAACAATGTCTTTTTGTAAGATAAATGCATACAAAAAAAGAGCAATGTCCTCATATTTAAACAGGGTGTAACTGTTTTTCTTCTTGACAAAACTTAATGGTCTCTCTCACTTCCACCCCACCCCCCCCCCCGACTTGCACACAGGTTTTCCCCCTCATTATTAACCCTATCAGCATCTCTAAGTACCTTTTTCTGATAAATGTCTTGTTAGGTCATATTTAATATGGACCAGGAAGGGATTTTTCTGGGTAATGGTGGGTGTACATTCTTCGGTAAAAAGTGGATTCACCTCTGTAACAGATGGTTTGTGCAGAACCAGCTCTTTCCAGGTTTCCAGGAAACTCTTTAATTTGATTAACTGTCAATTTTTACCAGTGGATGATTTTCTTTATTATGATAATGATGCAAGCTACTTCCCTTCAAGGCTTATTTAAAGGGAGCTTAGTCCAGAGTAATTATTGCTTTGTCTCCTAATTGGAAAAGAAAATTTGGGCTATTGTGCTTATACACCATTTTGAATTTAACAGATAAACCCATTGTACTCATTGCATTGAGAACCATTTGACAATGGAAAAAGCATTTAAAAGGTGAAATGGGTTTCTGGGCTGCTGTACCTGGGGACAAAGAGGTTCTGTAATGAAAAGAGCAACAAATGAATAATGTACTATTTTAAGTGGCTGAATAAATCAAAGGTGACTTAGAATCAACATGTTTCTTCTTCTTCTTTCTGTTCACTCAAACCTCTCCATAGCAGTGAGAGACAGAATCGTTCTGTGGGATCCTGCAGTCTGACATTTTGAATGACTGATGTTACTTTCTTTAGCAGCAAGGTCAGGGAACAAATATGACAAAATGGATTACAGATGCCCTCAGCAGTGGTAAAAGTACAGGTTGAGTTGTGGAATTACTTTTTAAAAAATTACAGAATCTCAAAAGCTAATTTGCCTCTTCATTGCAACTCTACATGAGTGCTTTTTTTTTATACAGTGAACTTTTTACATTCCTTTTCTCCTCCTTGCTTAGGATTTATATGTCCAAAATAAAATTCCCTCTATATATCAGTTATCCCAACTGACCCAAAGTAAAAATGAATTTATTATAATCCTAAAGGCTGTAATACAACAGCAGACCTCACAAATGCAAACTGAATTATACACAGCCTTGAATGCACTTTGATCAGTTAATAAAGCTCATAATCTTGATTTAGAGAGCTCATATAAATCTATGTTTATGAAAGGCAAAAACTGGACAAGAAGCAGATTTTATTACAGCACTGATGTTCAACCCTGCCTTTAACAGGCTGTTGTTGAAAATTCAAAACATTTTAGCAGATTATGGCATGAAATCAAAAATGCAATTATAGTTGCCATTTACGTGATTTGCGCCACATTTGAGATGTGTTTTCTCCTCTCCTTTCATAAAGAATGGTCACAGTGTATCCTATACTAAAGGAGGTAATAAAGGAAGCACTGAAGCTCTTTTTCTAAGCATTTGGTGGATAGCTCTTATTATGGCAACCATGCAGATACTTCCAGGGCGCTTCACTCAGTTAGGACCCTGCCTAAGCAAAATGGACTATTGGAACATACCTTATCTTACAACACTTGGAAGCTGGTGTTGGCTTTGGATTGAGTGAAAGTTTCTTAAAATGTCTCACATTATGAAGATTATAAATGAACAGTAGAAATGGATAACAGCCTGTTTTCTGTTATTTTTGGAAAGAAGACTACTATGAGGTTCCGAGGCCACTTGACAACAGGAAGATGCACCTTAAGACAGCCTGAATGATGCAGATATTTTTGCAGTGCTGTGAAAAAGTACTCGCCTCCTTCTCGAGTTCTTTGGGGGGTTTTTAAAAAAAAATTTCTGCATATTTCTCACACTTAAATATTTCAGATCATCAGTGGATAAAGATAACCTAAGTAAATACAACATGCAGTTTTAAATGATCTCTTATTAATGGAAAAAAGGGGGAAAAAAAACCTAGATCTAAACCTACTTGGGTTTATGTGAAAAAGTAATTGGCCCTAAATCTAATAACTGGTTGTGCCACCCTTGGCAGCAAGAACTGCAATCAAGCATTTGTGATAACTGGCATTGAGTCTTTCACATTGCTCTTCTTGGCAAAATAGTTTTAATTAGGCCACATTGGAGGGTTTTTGAGCATGAATGTTTTTTTAAGGTCATGCCAAAGCATCGCAATCGGATTTAAATGCAGACTTTGACTAGGCCACTCCAAAAACCATCATTTTGTTTCTTATTTTTTTGTTTTGTTTTGATTTTTGGAGGGGTGGGGGCATTCAGAGGTGAACTTGCTGGTGTGTTTTGGATCATTGTCCTGCTGCATAATTTGAGTGCACTTGAACTTCGGGGCACAAATTGATGGCCAGACATTCTCCTTCAGGATTTTCTGGTAGAGAAATTGCAGGGAGTCATCCATGTCCTGAAGCAGCAAAGCAGTCCCAGGCTATCACACTACCACCACCATGTTTGACTGCTAGTATGATATTTATAATGAACGTACTGTATAAAGAACAAATTTTTTGCAAATAACTGAAGCAACAAGTATACTGCTAAAAAATAGTTCAACAAGCTACTGCATCATGGGGTGTTCTGATTTACTGCTTAGAGTCCAGTAAAAAGTGTGCATGACTCCAGACTGATGGTGTAAAGTAAAACTTTAAAACTAGAGGTTTTGCTTACACTGTTTTTTTTGTTTGTTTGTTTGTTTGTTGATGTAAAGTCTCCTACAACACATAAAAAAAAAAGTATTTCCTCATAATAGTATAGCCCAGTACATGAAGCTTCTTTTCAGCACAGTATTTTCCACCTTTGAATCCAGCATCCCTACAATCAGTGTCATCACTGTGATGATTTTATCCTCTCCCCTCCTGAGAGGAGCAGCATGCCTCTTCACTGGTTAAATATTAAGTACACAGCTCTGTCTCATCATCCTGTCATCCATCTCGCTCCCATCTGCTCCTGCTGCTCCCTTTGTGCCTGTACACACCGCAGCCTGGGCAAGTGTGCAGGTCGACGACCCATCTGCTGATAAGCATTACAGAAATACACTATGCAGCACAGATGAATTGAACATGAACCCTGTCATCTTACTCTAATGACAGACAACAAAACTCATTATAGTGTACTGCAGTGACAGCAAAGAACAAAAGTTGCTAGTGCAGAATAAAAACAGGTGTTTTTTTTAAAGAATTTATAGGCCAATGAGGGCTGTTTCCAGAAATCTATCCTGGCAACGAGTGTGCTGTGTAATGGAAAACTCTTAAATCTCTGCCAGTAAAATAATTTTCAGTGCCCTGCATGTTGCCAACTTCAGAATGACAGCAGCAAACACTACCTAGTAAGCACAGTAGGTAGGAGGAAAAAGCACAAGTTATTTTGGATGCAGAACCTGGTAAGTCAAATGAAGGGAATACACCAGCCACCTAACTCTAAACAAAGTATGGTGGATGGCAGCATTGTACAAAATAGTCATATTCTTTGCGAGCATGTAGTGAAATAAATAATCCTGCTGTTTTAATAGACTGCCAGTAAAGCTTATTTGACCTTTTTTTTTTTCCCAAGTTATCCTCTGCTTCTCATTATACCAACTCAACTTTAACACTACACAATTCTCTCTGCCTGTAGCTTTAGACATATTACATTTACAGCATATTTGTTTGTTTTTCTTTACAGCTTGTATAACCCATATAAGCTGGGATCCATATACCGTTGGCTTTGCACCACATAATGGACCATGAATTATCTATGCACCTAATCTAGTGCCAGAAATGCCATGTCTTAGTGTGCTACATACCTAAAATCTGGTTAATATTGGGAAGTCCATAGCACATTGTATACTTTCTTATAAAAAGAAATTCAAGTTGATTGCAAAATGTTATTTTTATTCAGAAACAGAGCTACAAGTAGGTCAGTTAGTATGGAATAGTACTTTACATAGCTGATCATTTATTTAATAGCCTAAAACTTGTCAAAAAATAAAGATGTTGATTCAAAAATATTATGGAAGCTTGTTTCTGCTGCTTATATAAATAAATTCTCTAAGTCAAAATTTCAGGTTAGTATCTTTAAATTTTGACTTACTTAGATATTTTGAGATAAAAATCCAAAATTTTGAGAGAACCTGAAATTTTCTCCAGTGGCAGAAACAGGTTTCCATACAGAAGTCAGTGAGGTTTTATTTACTTTTTATTATAGTGTCCGCTAGATCTAATTATCATAGGTCTCAAAAAGTTAAATTGTAAGATTATAAGATTTTTTTTTTCTGCAGAAGCCCCATCCTTCACTGTGTAATTATCAGATTCTCTAATATCAGCCTAATGAATTTTGTTTGGTTTTTAATGTGATTATTTTGTCTTTTCTTGAACACCTTTCTTCTTCTGACAGTTGGTGTCTGCCTGCAGCCATCTTTAACCTGCCCCAAAACAAACAAACAAAAAACAAAAAAGGAATTAAATGTATGTCCACTCTAGGAAGAAGTCTGAGGAATATGTAAATTACCTCAAAATTGGTAATTGTGGTTTTTAGTCTGGTTTCTTGAGGATAGTTAGCTTTAAGATTTGTTTAACTAGCTAACCAGTGCAGACAGACCTCAAAGAAAGGCGGAAAACAATTAATACATGAATACACAAATGGATAAATACACAGAAGTTATAAGAAAAAACAGTTACTACCCCTCAAGACTGTGAACTGATAAGGCTGACATGTAGTTTTATTAGTTTAGATTTGGATTAGTTTACATTATATTATAAATTAGTTTGTAATTACGTAGCAAGGCTGACTTGGTATTGTTACACCTTGCTTCAGTAAGGGAAACGTGCCTGTGGTCCACTTCTCTGTTATGCGCTTGCATCGTCACTGAATAAATGGTTAACCGGTTAGAAGCCTCGAAAACAAATAACAGGCAGGCTCCGGTAAAGCCACTAATTCGATTCTGATTATTTTTCATACTAGAGCAGCCGTGCGCCAAAAGTAACCGTGAAGCACAAAGTGGATAAATGCATTGGCGACGTGCATCGTGACTGTGGAGGGAGCACCAGATCCCAGCTATCTCCTGATCTTCTAAATGCGGCATCTATCTTCATCCTGATGCGCCTGCTTTTCCTCCTCCTCCTCCTCCTCCTCCTCTTCTCTTTCCTGGAACGGCAGAAACAGGTAGGACACGCTTCCGATTTGAAAAAAAAAACAAAAAAAAAAAAAACATAACCCACATATTCAGCTTGGGGGTGGAGGTGGGAGATACATTCGAGTTTTTACGTTCCCTTTTTAGTTTGTCCGTGTCGTGGTTGTTATGAGACCGCTGTCAGATGAGGAGTCGGTGATAATGGGAGATGTCCTGGCATCTGTAATGAGATGCGTCGGCAGGAATGACACACTGTTGCTACCCATGCTATCTTTGCCACAGAGACGTGCATTCTGCCGCAGGTATGCAGTGGAGCAGAGGGGATAGATGCAACCAATTAGTTTGATGCAGTATGTTTCCACTTCTGTTTGCGTGCATATGTGCGGCACCTTTTTCTTCAAACTGTAGAGTTTTGAAAACATCAAGACTAGTATAGGGCGACCTATTTTCTCTTCTTTCGTGCTTATAAGGAGAGCTATACAACTCAAAATAGCACAATAGTTTAATGCAGAGTTTGCGACTCTGCATTAAACACACTTCAGTCACATCTTTACTAGCACATACTAGCTAATCTTCAGTATACTGGCTATTTGTCTCGATTAAAAAAGAAAAACTGGATTGAAGAAACAGGATTATAACCTTCCACTTTACACATCTTTCTACTTTGACATTCATAATTGTTGCCAATTATGAATGTCTTCTACATGTTGCCAAAAAAATGACATGTGCAGGCCCTGCCATGTAAACTGTTATCAGCTATATTGATATATTTCAGTTTATACTTGGGAATAAAGAGGCTCCTCCTGTTAAAACTGTACCAGGATTTTATTTTTTCCTTTTCTTGCCACCTACCAAAGAGGGTTTTACCAGAGCCAGATTATGTAGTCATCAGTTGTCTCTTATTTTTTCTTATTTATTTCTTCTTTTTTTTTTTTTTTTTTGCTATTTGCAAGGTTACTGTACGTGTTGCATTTGCCACATGGCATAGTTTGGGTCTGCTGGTTCCCAAGTGCTACAGTCACACTGGGGATATCAGTGGTTGAAGCCCAGAATTGGGACTGTGTGCAACAAACCTGGAATCTTGTTGCTTCTGAAATGCTTGATTCAAAAATGGGGATCAGGTCTGCGGCCACTCGTTGCCAGTTGCCATCTTGAAGACAGCGATAAAACAATAACATGGACTCAGTCTGCCATTAGGCTGCTGCTATCAGTTTACGATTGAATGGAGTCAAGCTGGCAATTATATGCGATCTGTTTGTAAGAATACAATGATTGCCTGTGATAAATCAGAGACAATTTTGCCATCTGTTATGAATATCTTCCTGCCTACATACAGAAATTCACATCAACTACTTGCATTCAGAGTCCAGCCAGACCCTCACAGAGCTGAGGGACCAAACACCTCGGCACCATTTTTGAATGTCTTCTACATGTCATTTAGAAGTGATGATTAATCCATTTTTGGTCAAAGTAACACAATCTGAGGAGCGATGGACGCTCCAGTCAAATGGCATTTAGGTACGTTTGAAGAAAAAAAAGTGTTCACACAAACAGTTGCTCATGAAATAGTTGATTAGTTAATGAAATCAGGAATTGTAATGAGCCATTTAGGACTGTTAATTACTGCTTCACATTCAGTGCTCCTTCTGTCTGTCATTTTCATATCATAGCACAGTGTTAGAATTAATTTAACCATGACCAATTCTCACTGCAACAATCAGAAACACTACTGCAGGCATAATGGCCCTCACAGAATCTCTAGACAGATGGATGAAAAATCAGACTGTAATTATTTCATGTGTATTTTCTCTCTGCTCTCCCTTCCCTCCCTGATCTCTTCATTCCACTCAGCAGCCTGATTAAATGCATGTTGTCCACAGTGTAATCAGCGATAAAGTGGATCATTGTTTGTTCTGTCCAGATGTGCCAATTAAAAACTTGACACCACAGTTATTTGTTTCTAAACCCTTTTCAGTGCCCAGTTTTATACTGGAAGGATATGCATGTCTCATTTTTGTTAAAAAAAAAAAAAATCGTAAAAGCGCTATCTAGTGCTTGTGAATCATGTTTTCACATATATTATGAACCACAGATTTCCCTGCATGAAATAAGCCATTTTCCTTTGACCGTTTTTTCATTAAAACTCATAAACAGAACAACTATTATGTGTTTGTTTCACCATTTTGATATAAGCATTACTGTTTCTGTCTCATTACATTTGGTGGGTTGGCTGCTGTTAAATGTAATAGCTTAAGTTCAGTGGCTATTGCAACTCCCATTATACACATCCATTCATTACCCAATTCTGCTGCTAAGAATATATTATGTAAGCTGAGTGTTACGCCGTTGTTAACCTGATTTCTGAGTCTTGGCAAAAATGGACTTTCAGCATTTGCAGTAAGAAAATCTAAACTCCAGGGTAAACTGCACATTAGACGGCTTACAGTGAGCTGTTTGGATTTGGAACATTCGGGTCAAACCTTTCGCTCAGCAAAAGCTTCAGTGCAACTAAAGGAACTCACAGAATTACACTTTACAATAATGTAAGTGGCAAACTTGTACATAACTGATATGTAATAGAGTAGAAAATGGTTTAATACTTTTCTTATCTCTATTTTATGCTCTGTATAGTCTGTGTTAGTTGTTGTCAGTATTTTTCATACCCTTACTTTGTAGGCTTAAAATTCCTGCCACATATGAGGCACAGCAGTTACCTCCTTCCTGCTGACTTGCTGTTCTTTGTTACATTCTCCCAGAAATCAATGTGCTTGTCTTTTGGGCATTAGAAAAGAGTAGAACTTTTAAATTGCATGGTGAGAGTAGTAGACTTCATATTGTTGGCTTATTGGAATATGCCCAGTTACAGGAGCTGATTAAAAGGAAAATTCAAAACAGATGAAATAAGTAAAGTGTATTTTTTTTAGTGACGTGTTTTAGAATAAATACATAAAGACCTGAAATAAAACAGAGACTGATATATGGATACTTTTTACTTGCTACTGGCTATATTCTGAAAAGTTTGGAAACTGATTTTTACTTACTTTTTGGAAGTAACTGCCAGATGTGTGTGCTAGAAATTTTCTTGCTAGGATAGTTAAGAACATTTTGTCACATCCTTGAAAATTTATGTCACACAACAGATAAATGTCATCTTATTTGCCCATATCAGTTAACAAGACTGATGATACTGATAGTCCTCCAATAGTCCTCTGAGGTTGCCCAAAAGTAGTAATTAGGTGTTATTATCACACAATTAGATGTTATTATCACATTATCACAGTCCCGTCACAAACGAGTTACACCTTGTGATTCAGTAACTTGTAGAACCAGCTTGAGGAGCAAAAACCTGAAGTAAACTTTATCCGTTTCTCACATCATTGTGGAGGAATTTTGCCCCACACTTCTTTACGACATTGCTGCAGTTCATTGAGGTTTGCAGGCATTTGTTTATGCACAGCTCTCTTTAGGTCCCACCATCAGCTTGAGGTCTGGACTTTGGTTGCACCATTGTAACACCTTGATTCTTTGTTTTTGTTTTTTTTTTTTTAATCAGCCATTCTATTGTAGATTTCCTGGAGTGCTTGAGATCATTGTCCTCTTGCATTTTGGGTCAAGCTTTAGCTCTCAGACACATGACTTCACTTTTCACTCTAGAATACTTTGGTGTACAGAAGAGTTCATGTAGACTCAATGACTGTAAGGTGCCCAGGTCTCGTGGCTACAAAGCCAGCCCAAATCATCATCCCTCCACCACCGTGCTTGACACTTGGTATGAGGTGTTTGTGCTGATGTGCTGTTTGGTTTTTGCAAAATGTGGTACAACTTTGCTCTTGTCTGTCCAAAGGACATTATTCCAGAAGTCTTGTGGTTTGTTCAGATTAAACTTTGTGAAGATAAGGTTTGCTGCCATGTTGTTTTTGGAGAGAATAGACTTCCTCCCGGCAACCCTTCCAAACAAGCCACACTTGTACAATCATTTTCTAATTGTACTTGCCATAAACTGTAATATTTGCCATGCTAACCAAGGTGTGCAGCTTCTGTTCTTTGCAATTTCTCTGAACACTGCACAGTCAGACCTTGGGGTGAATTTGCTTGGACATCCACTCCTGGAAAGATTGAGGACCTGAATGCTCGAGAGCACCAAAGCTCCAAACCAGAGCTTCTGCTTTTATAGAGGTGCTCACACTTTCTGAAGATCAATTACTCAAGTGCATTTGATTAGCAGCACCTAGCTGCTACTTACCCTTTTAATTCCTATGAAAGCAGTAAGTTTATACTTAGTAAAAAGTTTAAAATCTTTGGTAAATTCTTTGGTAATAATAAGGCTCCTCCACGTTTTATAAATTCATTAGAAAGCCAATTCCCAAATCCTAAGTATAATAATTTAGTTTTGCCAAGACACATATACTTATACACTTACTGTATACTATTGTGTACATCTTGCTGGTTGGCAAATGAACCAGAACAAAAGTGTTCTATGTTTCATTTGCTAATGTGATAAAGTTTATATAGTATGGGTATTTGTAATGTAATGTAAGCCCAAACTGTCTTCGCAATAACAACGGTAGTCTTAGCAAATACCCCAAAACAGCATGTGCTTACAGTCAAGTCAGAAAGACCTTTAGATGCCAGACATACATTATGAACCATGTCTGCTGGGAGAGAAAGAGGAATTAGTGTTCTGTTTTTGTAATACCACAAAGTTAGCAAAGGGGCAGAGGTCAGGGTGGCAGCATGGGGCAACAGAATGTTGGGCAGTGGAGAATCATTGTTTAGTTTCATGTTTCTGCTGCTTTCTTTTACCCCCCAAACACAGTTGTTCTCACAATCTTAATCTGTAAGTTCTAATTAATTAAATTTTTTTTTAACAGTTATGAAAATACCTCTAAACTTTATCAAGCAATTATTTTAAACGTGAACCATAAAGTTGCCCTAACTTTTCTTGGTTGTTTTAATGTCTGGGTCTTATCATACCTGAACCGCAGTCTTTGATTTTTTTATTTTTATTTATTTATTTTTTTTTACAAATGACAGGGGAGATTGTCCTGCCAGTCAGTAAATGCTTGTATGTGTCCTTCTGGAGGGGAATTACAGATGACATGTTTTATTGTTTATATTAGATGAGTTGTTGTGTAAATCCATGTGAGCTATAGACATATTGGTGTATAAGTGTAGCTTCATTAGTTGTGTAAAAAAAACATTTAAAGGTAGAGAGGAAAAAGGACATTCAAGACAAATCACATTTCAATTTCTCTCATCCTATTGCATTAGTGTCATTTCTGCTTAAGACTAGAGACAGAGATTGGCGTACACTTCGCGTATGCAGCAAGATGAAAAACTAAATGTCATGATGGAGTCATCTAAACAAAAGTCAGAGAAAGAGTGCATCTTTCTGCTGCACTTTGGGGTTAAGCATGGCTTTGCAACAGTTGGTTTACCACATCAGCATGGGTGGATTACAGCTGTGATTGTGTTTTGGTTTTCTATTTATTATAGAGATATGCTCACAGCAAGGATGAGGAATTTGCTCTTGCTTAGTATGTTATAGCTAGAGGTCATCTCCACCTTATGTTCATCTATAAAGGGCAGCTGCTCATGTTATAAGTGGCAGCCATCTTTGAGGGTCTTTATAAACCCAGTATTAACTGGAACATAAGACATTGTGTGGCATTGACAGATACATGTTAATAATAACATATGATAAATGAAGTGCTTTTAGGTCAATATTATGCTGCAGGTCTTGGGGTTGCATAATAAATATTATTTAGTAGGACTGGAGGTAAAAATAAATCTCGGCATGTATATCTATGGATGGGTGGGGGTGGGTTTTAAATTGATACAGTAATTTATAACCATAAGGCTATTTAAGAGTCAGACTCATTTGTCATTCTGTTGCGGCCTTTAGGTTGTCCTTGTGTTGCATTTGTCAGTGCTTTTACAGAACAACCTGCTGTGGAGCACAGTCAGAGCACACAGGCGACAACTAATACCACATCTTTATGCACCGCTGTCTTCCTTAAAATAGCACAATACTGATGCAGAATAAATGCAGGTTGCTTTTCGGAGACCTGTATTGCACTGGTATTTTCATTTTTTCCCCCCTAAATCACATTAAGTGGATGAACCAGTGCTTGCAGAGTGACACAGACTCTTTAAATACCACTGAAGCTGTGCAATGAGATTCCTGCAGGGTGAAAGGTGTTTGGACATCCATCTGTGCTTACAGCTCTCCTCTGTGAGCATGTTTCTCTTGTCTCTTCGTTCTCCCTCTATCCTTCATGTTTCAACCACTCAGCATCAGTTAGCCATTAATGCCGGTTTTATGACTGAGATAAAAGTTGGATCATCATCACACTGCTCTTTGACAGCATTCAATAAGCAAAATTATTTAACAACTTTACTTTTAATGGTTACACAAACACTAATTGCTGAGAGTACGGTCTATAAAGTCAGAAATATCTGAACTGCTACCATTGTTTCACACTTGCTTTGTGCTTTTTGAAGAACTAAAGACAAGAGTAAAAAAAAAAAAAACAGCAACAAAAAAAGATGAATGATGATGTGTCTCACTGTAAGCAGTTTACTATGCTCAATTTTTGAGTGGACTCAGTCTCCTCTGGGCAACATGCTGTTGCTTTAATTCTGCCTCAATATCACCGATGTTCTGTCCTGATAATCTAATGGACTAAATATCTTCTGGGTGTCTTTTGGCTGCAGGGGGAAAAAAGTCAAGACATCTCAATATTTGTGTGAGTTAGTGCATTTGTGTTTACACAGCTTTCTATACTACCAAGTCTGTAGCTTCTGTCAACGATTAAACCCCACTGAATGGTAATATTTCAGACTACATTAATTTACTGTACTTTACTGTAGTGTATTGCAGTGTTTTATAGTGCAGTAATTTACTGTGCAATCTTTGAAGTAGCTTGCTCCTGACAAATAGTTCAATAAAACCTTGTTTCTTTTCTGTGGTATGGCTATTAGACCCCTCCTGACATATCGTAAACTATTATTGTGATCTGTTTGGACATTAATGGTTACAGATGTTCCCTGAGCTTGCCAGAGAGCCCGGAAGCTGCATTGCATGCGGGGAAGTTCGCCACAGTAATGTACTTTATCAAAACTATGCAGGACAGTGTGTGTACAACTTTCCTGAGTTCTTGAAAACTGTTCTACTTCAGGCATTTTGTCAAATTAAAACTCCCTGTAGTCAGAGGGTAGATGTGGTTTAGTCTCTGTTGAGAGAGTCAAGCTGAATGCCCCTTCTCACTGTGGGAGAAGGTAGTGCGAGTACACAGTGGCAGGCTGAAGTAGGCATCTAAGTATAGTTTTGTGTGTGTGCACGCATGTGTGTACATGCATATGTGTTGTGTATGAAGGTTTTTGGGGTACTGGCTATTTACAGCTCAGCCTGTGGGAGATGTCCAATTCCAACAGAAAGGGCAGGGGGGCATGGGAAGACCTCCACTCTGCCTCATGTGTCATCCTCTTCTGTTAAGACTTTAAGCAGTGTGTGTGTGTGTGTGTACATAGAGTTGTGTATTTGTGGGCATGGGCACTGTGTGTTGTGTCAAGGTTGTTGAAAATAGCCTTGGTGCATAAGTATAAGAATATGACACTCTTGAACGCTCATGCACACGCATAGTTGTTCAGGGAGATTTGTCTAACAAGACTTAAAATTTCCTTGTGGCTCCCTGTTGTTTACAAGGCCAAATACTTTCTGTTCAGTGAGTCATTTTGAGAGAGGAGGAGAGAGGGAAAAGAAACAGATACAAGAAAGTTTCTCATTTAACTGAAAGATATTTCAATGTTCACCTTACTTAATAAATACACTGACATGTTAACAAAACAGGCCTTTTTGTATGTAAATGTACAAAATGACAAAATAATTTAAATACACTGTATTGCCAATAATATATGCCTTCACACGCATATGAACTTGAGTGACATCCTATTCTTAATCCATAGATTTTAATATGATTTTGGCCCACCCTTTACAGCTACAACAGCTTCAACACTTCTGGGAAGTTTTTCCACAAGGTTTAAGAGTGTTTATGGGAATTTTTGACCGTTCATCCAGAAGTGCATTTGTGAGGTCAGACACTGATGTTGGCTGGCTTGCAGTCTTTGCTGTAATTCATCCCAAAGGTGTTCTTTGGGGTTGAGGTCATGAGGCCAGTTGAGTTCTTCCACACCAAACTCGCTCATCCATGTCTTTATGGACCTTACAAAGCTGGGAACATGAAATTGCTCAAAATATCTCGGTATGCTGAAGCATTAAGAGTTCCTTTCACTGGAAACTAAGGGGCCTAAGCAGAGCCCAACTAGAGAATAACAACCCCACAGCATAATCTCCTTTCTAACAAACTTTAAACTTGCCACAATGCTCTCAGACAAATACTGTTCTCCTGGCAACCACCAAACCCAGACTTGTCCATCAGATTGCCAGATGGAGAAGCGTGATTTGCCACTCCTGAAAACAGATCAATTCTCTAGAGTCCAGTGGTGGCATGCTTCACACCACTGCATCTGACACTTTGCATTATGCTTTGCAATGACTGTGTAGAGGAAATTTCATGACTGGACTGGTTGCACGGGTGGCATCCTATCACAGTACTGTACCACACTAGAATTTACTGAGCTCCTGAAAGCAACCCATTCTTTCACAAATGTTTGTAGAAGCAGTCTGCATACCTAGATGCTTGATTTTATACACCTGTGACCATGGAAGTGATTAGAACACCTGAATTTATTGATTTGGATTGTTGAGTGAATACTTTTGGCTATATAGTGTACATTGTCCAATCATGTTTCACTAGTTAAGGTTTACTCAGTTGTCAAAGTGATGGCTTAGTATGGTACATTTGAAAGCTCTGGAAGAAGCTTTTACTTGGACTCTGCGGTAAAATTATTGTTGCCTTTGTTGCTATGGAACTGCTGTTTTCAAGGAAAATATTTACCGTTTTGCACTTGACTGTTCTTCCTCTGCCAGGAAGTGGAATCCAATGTCAGCTACAAGGCCAGAAATAACCCGAGCAAAATCAAAAACCACGTCCGATTTAAATTTGGTTGGTAGACTCGCTGTGTTGCATTTATAAGCATGAATCAAAGCATGCAAAGAACATAAAGCTAAAATGAAACTTTTTTTTTTCAACATTTTAAGCAGCATTACATGTTGCTCTATCAAAAACAGCACCTTGTAAAACTTGGATGGTGACTTGAAATCTTCAGTAACCTCTACCATGTTCTTAATTTTAGCTTGTTATGGCTATGACTTGTTCACAATGATGCCAATTTTAAAGCTTTTCAAATGCTAGCAGATAAACCTGTGAACAAGAGGGTTTTCACAGGACTTCACTGATTCCTGTGAAAACTAAGTACAACCCTGTGATTCAATAGTACTAATTTTCTGTGTTTTTATCAGTCCCTGATGTTGTTGTGGAGGAATTTTTGGACTACTTTTTATTTATTCATTTATTTATTTTTAACAGTGTTCCTTCAGTTCAGGTTTATGGGCATTCGTTTATGCAAAGCTCTCTTAAGGTCCCACCACACCATTTTAACTGGTTTGAGGTCTGGATTTGGATTGGCCTTTGATCCTTTCTTTTTCCAACCATTTTGTTATAGATTTGCTGCTGGGATCATTGTCCTGCTGCATGACCTGGTTTGGGCCAAGCTTTAGCTGTTGGACATATGGCTTTACATTTGACTCTAGAATACTTTAGTATACAGAGTAGTTCATGTACAATCAATGACTGCAAGGTGCCCAGGTCCCATGGCTACAAGACAAGCCCAAATCATCACCCCTCCACCACCGTGCTTGACAGTTGGTATGAGGTGTTTGTGCTGTTTTTGCAAAATGTGGTGCAACTTTGGTCTTGTCTGTCCAAAGGACATTGTTCCAGAAGTCTTGTGGTTTGTTCAGATGCAACTTTCCAAACTTAAGTTGTCTTGTGAAAACTTTCTTTTTCACATGATTATTTGACTTAGTTAAAATCAGCAAGTTCACTTGGAAGATTAAAAAATTATTAATTAATAACAGTAAATTTTTTTCCTAAGAATTTGCTTTAGTCTGAATCAGGTTACATTTCCAAATACACTTTTTCAAGAAAATGCAGTTTGGCAGGGATCGTTGCTCCCCTGTCGTGATAAAGTTGATATCCAGCTGTTTCTAAGAGTGCGGCCTCCCCGGTTATTTTATTAAATGTGTTTAATATGCAGTATCCTCGATTTAGACATGCCGCAATCAAATAAAGGCCAACAGTTTTCTGTCTGTTATAACTGGCACTTAGATTGTTTTTCTGTCTTATTCACATGATGTAAAGCAGAAATAGGCATTTGATTGTTTTTGGTATATTTAATTGGGGTTTCGCTTTGAAAAAATATACAATTGTGAGTATTTTCTCAAAAATTAATATACTGCATTACATTTCTTTTTTTTTGCATTTTTGGCCACAGCGGCTTTTTGTGACAGTGGAGAGAGACAGGAAACAGGGGAAAGATACAGGGGAAGACATGCGGGCAAATCGGCGACGGGCCGGGACGCAAACCCGCGCCGCAACGCGGCGTGTGTATGTGGTCGCCGGCTTCACCACTAAGCCACCCAGGCGCCCCCTGCATTACATTTCTGATATTAATCTTGTGTGATTGCAAACTATAAAACTTTCTGTACTATTGTGATAATATGAGGCCTGAAAGATGTATGTTTAAGAGCTTGTTTAACTTGATTGACAGATCCTTCATATTATCTAATTATGCTGTAAGGGTTATTGTTTATTTTGCCTAGCTCTGCCTATGCCCCCCCCCCCCCCCCCGCCCCGCCCCCCAACTTTTAAATTTACTAGAACAAGGTGTGAATGCTCCAGAGCATTCAGAAAACATTCAGCTGCAGGAAAATGACATACATCAGTTGTCTTTCATTGTATTTTCAAATTTTAGTTTTTTTTTTTTTTTTTTTTGTGGAATAATATAACAAATTTTTTAAAAAGCAAAAGAAACCACAGAAAATGCCAGTAATCAAACATATAGTCTGTTTCAGCAGACTAGGTACGATCTTAATAAATGTTAAATGATGTGGAACAAAAATAAATCCAAGATAGAAGGTTTTAGTTCAGTGTGTGTCAGTGTACATGCTCTCTTCACAAGAGGTCATGCTTGCTGGTCTTATATATACACGACACCAGCTCTCACCCTCCCCGCCTCCCTCTCTTTCTCTTTCTCCATCTCTCCCTCTCTGCCTTCCTCCCTCCCTTCATTCATTCTAGGGACAGAGTCCTAGTGTGAAGCTTCTTGTTCTTGTACTTCCCCTGTGCTGTGCAGCTTTTCAGCCATCCAGAATGAGTTTGCTTATAGCAAATACACTGTATATGAGAGATGGAAGAGCCTGGTTTGGCCTGCTCTGTGCTCCTGCTACAAACTCTCTAGGTTATATTTAGTCTTCGCCAGGCCACCCTGCTACTGCAACTATCATCAGCACCAAAAGGGATATCGAGGGAAGCTCTAACTATTTCCGCCAACACATTTTCCTCTCTCTGCTTTTTCGTTGTGAGTATCCTTTTAAAATAGTGTTTGTGCTGAATTTGAGAAGCTGGTTTGGTCACTACAGAGAGACCTCAAAGGAATGACTTGGAAGCAGTTATACATTTGACATGTAGTAAAGTACTTCAGTTCTTATAATCTTTTAAAGTTATGCCACTTAGGTTAGCCTGTAATTGCTGCAGTAATGGTAAACTTGACTCAGTGTTTAAGTCTGCCTTTGAAACAGTCTCAATAATAAGGACAGTTGTGGAAAGAAATGTAGCTTCATAGCATGTTTTTTGTTGTTGTCCACAAGCAATGAGGACAAGAGACCTGTTTGTATGTGAATTTGTGGATGTGGATATACAGCAATGTTATTTGGAGCAGAATGATACGGTCCAGTTTGTTTTTCAGCTCATCAACATATCACCAAAATACCTAATCAAACCTGAGGTATGCAAAAAACAAAACAAAAAGATTTAATGTCATTTTTAGTTCTTGATTGTTTTTCCACCTTTTTCGATAACATGCCACTTTTGCAATGTTTCTAAGGAAATGTTACAGTTAGGTACATATTTGTCTGCAGGGAAAACATTTCTCTTACTCATCAGTTACAGAGGGAAGGGAGGGGGTGGGATTTGAGCAACTGTTATGCTTGCATTTGACTGAGGAAACAGGCAGCAAGACATGGAAAGTTTAGTTTCTCATCCCTGAAAATGGAAATTCAGAGAGTAGGCAGATGTTAAAATAAAGAGAGAGAGAGAGAGAGAGAGACGGGGAGACAGGATGGTGGGAACATCTGGAGGAACAAGACTAGTGCCAAATCCTGTGACAACATGAGGGGACTGGAAAGTCTCTGAAGAAAGTCTTGAACATAAAGAGTTGTGCATGTGCATTCATGTCTAAGAGCACACTAAATTATATAATAATATGTATAATATACATGATTCTATAAATGGTAATTAATTAAATCTGTGGCCAGTTGAGTTTATTTGGAAAATTTAAATTACTTAAACATTTATAGTTATACTTTCTTTGTAATTAAAGCACCGGTTTAGGCCCAGAGAGTTGTAATGTTAACAGCAATGTGATGCCTCTCACCTGCTGGCCTGTCTAAGAAGATGTTGTAGAGCTTTGTATTCTGTATATGAACTTTTATATTCCATACTGTGATCCTTTGCTATAGTCTATGCAGAATCCCATACAGCAACACCAAGTACATAAAAAATGTAATTAATTATAGCTGTTGTTTATGGGTTTTATATGAGATTATTTCAATTACAGAAACTAATCAGCTTTAACATTACTTATCAATATTTTACTAACATGGCAGGATGGCATTTGAGAGATTTACTTATATAAATACTAAATTTCCTACCAGCAGACTTGAACACCATTTTCTTTCATCCATCCATCATTTTGTAATCACAATAAAGAGTGACTGTTTAATAATAAACACCAAATATATCTGATGGATGGGGTGGACTGCAGAGGGTGCTTGGGTTGTGGATTAGGGCTGGGCACAACTAAGAGAGCACTGCTAATCTTGTTGTGGACTCAGAGGCTAGTTTTCATAACACCAGTTAGCTGCAGTGGAGACTGTGTGTGTTTCTGTGCGCATGAATTTCCCTCAGCAAGTCTTCCCCTCGTCCTTTACTGCAGGTAAAAAAGCAGCATAACGGAGCAGCACTCCCACCTGGAGAATCACACCTCTCTTTTTCTTCTTGCTACTCCATTTTTACTTACTCTTACTCTTCTTTCTTATAGGGGTGTGTGTGTGATTTTTTTTTTTTAACTTTTTTAAAAAAATCATAAGCATAATCACTTGATCATGAACAAAAATTTAGTCTCGATTTTGGTGGGTATTTACCCTTGCATTCATATGCTACAGTATGAGAATAAACCATATATAAAAAGTGGATGTAACTCCATGTACAGTGGATGTACTGTGATGTCAACACCTTGTGAGGTCCTGTTGCGATGCCTAGAACTTAGTGTTTTTGCTGCCACCACTTCATGTTTTGAAACTGGACATGACGTGTGGGAGCAGATCTGACTAATAACCTGAGGGAGGCCTGCTCTAGGGCAATCCAAACAGTATGTGTGAATGTGTATATTTGATAATAGATAAGATATGAGGAATTGTTGAATCGAGTAGACTCTGTACTACTTTAATAAGAACCCACCTTTCCAGAATAAAAAAAAAAAAGTTACCATTATTTACATCAAAGCACATTTGACGTGTCTCTTCTTGCTCCCTGTATTGCTGTGCAGTGTATAGGAAATAATGGAAAAACACAGCTTGCCATATTCTTACACAAGTTTTAAGGAGTCAATGGAAAAATCCTGTTTGGTCAGTGGAAATAGCCCCTGAGAGAAAATAACTTGACCATGCTAATGCTGGGTTCAGAGACGAGTGTACCACAACCATTAAGGTGCCAGGAGAGAGATACAATCAATGAACCCACGCACTCAGTGCACCGTAGAGTAGCGCAGGACCAAGCATAGTGAGGAGCTACCTGAATGCCTATGCTCACACAGAGTTGCTGCTACACAAAATGTACAAGGACTCTGCCGCTCGTCTTTGTTTCTGATGGGGCTGCAGGATTAGTTTGATTCATTATGGTTCCTAAGTAGCTAGGGCTTTCAGAAATAGTCAACTTCTTATAATGATTGCAGCTACAAGAAAAAATAGGGTATAAGTAAAAAGAACCTGGTGGAGAAAAAAGATATGATGTTAGGGAGGAGCAGAAGAAAGAGTTTCTCTGGACTGCATAGGATCCTGTGAAAACTTTTTGTTTCACACGACTGCACCTCTCTGTGCAAGAGAATAAAATACTACTATCCATTTTCTTAACCACTGTGCTACCTTAATTATCTCTGTGTAGGTTCTCAGTCATCCAGGTCATAGTTGTTTCTTGAGCTTGATAAAAAAGTGACTGGACTTCTTTAAGTTTCTTGAACTGAAGAAGCCTTTCGGATGGGAGGTGAAATGTCTTCAAGAAACTTAAAGAGGTCCAATTGCTTTTTATAAAGCTCCAGAGACACCTTAATTATCCTTACATTCATGTTGAATGTTCTTGAAAATATTAAGAATCCAGTAAAACAATGAAAATCTAGCCAGCTTTGGCAAAATCCTCTGCTTGACTAAACCACTTGACAGTTTTTGTGGTAATGATGTGGTAATGTAAATAGAGAATGCAGACACTCAACAATACTGAATGGTCAGTTAAAAGTAAGTGTTTTCTTGGCCCTCAGTCAGACATCCTTTGAAATCCATATAATAACCTTTTCTAGTCTCATCAGGCTTTTTTAGTCATATCTCCTCATGGACTAATTTAGCTTAAGTCAGATGACCTGAAAAGTGCTACCAACCTGCTGTAACGCTAATTGTAATGCTTAGAGCCTTGTTGGCCCGGGTTCTGGGTTGGTGTGGAAGCACCAAATTATAGTTAACATCATTCACATATGGCAAAGAATGATCTAGCCTACTATAATCTGTAATAGCAGGGTATAAGTGGACATGATTAGCTGAACAGGTAAAATAATTCCGGTGGGTTTTTTTTTTTATTCCTTTTTTATACTTTTTATTTATTTTTTTTATAGTTTTTGCACTGTTTTGTATGTCTGTAGTGAAGAATGGCAACAGTATGCTAATAGTAATAATTAGTTGATGCTTCCAGATTCTGTATAAAAACTAAACAAGAAAACAAACAAGAAAACAACAACAACAAAAAATAAAAATAAAACCCTTGGCCGTCTGACCTGTCTGCTGGGCTTGAAATAGGAGGAACCCCTGAAGGTGCAAACCATTGAGCTCCATGGTTTCAATGTGTGGTGACAATAGAAAAGGCTTTCCATTGCACTCTTTCTGCTCGTCTACGTGAAGAAATTGGCCTTTCAGAAACTGTAGGTCGGAAATTCCCAAATGCCCCCTGCAATTAACTAGGACCTAACATCATTTAAATATTGAGATTGACTAAATTGGGCCAAGTATCTGGGGAAAATCCGGCTTCACCAAAATAAATTCTAAGATGACAGTAAAACAAGTCAGTAATGTGGAATTTATTAGTTTACATGCTTCAGGGTACATTTGCTTTGTTAATTTTCCTTACTTATTAATTCAGTTATGCCTACATAATAGTATGGTTCACTGATATCCCCAAGACCAAACATAAAGCAACACACATTCACCTAATACACACGTTTAATACAATTATGGTTATGTACATTCTCTTGTGTCTCAGCCTTGTCCAACAATCATAGGAGTTTCCTATGACAGAGACTGTTTGTTTCTAGCCTTAATTTGCTATGGCACCACAGTGGAGACTCAACTTTTGAAGAAAATTTTAAAGAAGCAATTGAAAAATCCATTTTGTGCTTGTTCTATTTATGTTTGTGTGTGTCATTAATATTTAGAAATAGTGTGCAGGATTGTAAGAGAGAGTGTAGTACTGTATGGCAGCTTACTTTCTTCTTGCACATTGTGGAAACTGTGGTGAAAGGGCATGTAGTTCTTTTTGTGAATGATGAAAGCGATTTGACATGCAATACGTTTCCTAGGTGGTCCCTTGTATTGTGAAGTGTTTGGTATTGTTCTTAACAAGATACCAAATGAGAATGAATGAATGAGAATGAGAAATATTTTGTTTATCCCATACTTGGGAAATTATTTTGTCACAGCAGATGAAATGATGATGTAATAACAACAACAACAACAATAATAATAATAATATCTGGTAGATGATTCTCTTCCAGATAGATATATTATGTTTTGGAGGGTGATAGCACGTGGCATGAAAGATTTCCTTTATTTATCCTTGTGGCAGTGGAGCTGAACCCAGTCTGCAGAATTTCTGTAGGTGGCATGACCCAGAGTTGTGCTGAAAGTCTGAGGTGTACAAGGTGAACAGGACTGGAGACAGCACAGTCCCATGTTGAGCTGCACATCACAGAGCACTGCCCAGTCTCGCACACTAAAGCCCCTGTCAAGTATTTAGTAATCCATGAGATGGTGGACATGTTTACTGACATTAAACAATATACAATAAAGATATCTATTTTGTATTTGGAAGCAATAGGTTTACATAGTAAAGGAAAATACAAACATTATAAAATTAAAGCAAAACACAGTGAGGAGAGTTAAATATTTCTGAATGTAGTAACACAACAGTGAAGAGTTTGAAATGGGTTGGACCTCTAAATAACACAGTCATGTTAATTGAAAGATATACAAGTGACCTGTGCTAATGAAGTAAGAAAGTATGACAAACCTTTTCTGCCATTTCAAAATGGCTGGTGAAATGATGTTGGTTGCCACAATTTACCAGCAAGCCGTTTGTTTTGTTTAAAACCCAGCAACTGCCATGGATGTCTGTGATCAAAATTAGACTCAGTATCAATCACTGTTACTGTCAGCACAAGTAAAATATATATGACAGTTACTATAATGCTAGCATTTTTCCAGAAGTATCGATCATCAGGCATCACATATGTCTTAGTTGGCTAAAAAGTATCCATTTCCACCAGACGTAAAAACAGTGAGCCATTCAGAGCTCCATAGGCAGGGTGACAATATTGTGAACATTTTCCAACATAGCTGGATACCGATCAATCCTGTATTCTGGGGGGAAAAAAAAATCTTTGGAATTGGTGACGAGAATGAAGAAGATTGATAGTTGCTCCATGCAACACGTGCGCATTCGGTACATTTTCCTGAACATTAGTTCCTGTATTAACTGAACTGATGTAGGTGGCAGAGCCAAATCTTTCACTGCACTCACAGCTTTAAATGAAAAAAAAAAAAAAAAAGACACCTCTCCCACCTTTAACAGGAAAGTCCTTATTGTACAACAAAAAGTCAATAAGTAAAGAATAGCAACTCTTACTTTCACTCCAGCTTTAAGAAATCTATTAATGAAGAAAAAAAAAAACAGCAACTACTAACTACTTTCATTAACTTTGTGCTCTGTATACTAGTGCAGGTTGGTTTTCATGTCAAAGGAATGGTGGCTCATGTTACTGTATGAAAAAATGAAAAGCATTTCCCTGAACCTTGACTTATGTCACCCCTTGTAAGAGTAACATTCAGTGTACAGGGTATCCCCCCCAAAAAAATTTACATCATTTGAGACATCTGAGAAACTACATTTCCTAGACAAAGGAAATTAAATAGGCTTTGTGTTGAACAATACAAGATTTTTTTCAATCAAAATTCGAACAAGAAATTCAGAGGGATGCAGATCTTATCACCAATTTCAGAAAGGTTCCCAAATGTCCAATTTGCGCACCGCCTGTGACACGACACGTCAAGTCAGTAGCCCAACTCCTCCCAGACACACTGTAGTATGTCTTGCGTAACAGTCTTTTTTGGGCCATGTCCAAATCTGCTTTCCAGTTGGTGCATTTTTATTGATTTTTCTTGAAAATGCACGTTGCACATGCTTGTTTGACTGTGTTCAAGCATGTTCTAACACACAATTAAAATTAAGCTTGGTTAGTTTTTACATATTTTGTTCAAATTTGAGATCACTTGAGCGAGAATTGAGCGACACCCTGTATAAAGGAAATCATGAAGCCTAAGGCATGTTCTGTAGATGCTCATGTTTTATGTGAAAGGCCCATAGGACAAATACGTGACTTCTGAGGTCACAGCCATACAAAAAGCTGTGAATGAAAGGGCTGTTTTGCTTTGGCTTTTCACCGTTTGTGCTATAGATGCTTCATAGTGGTAAATGCTGCCTGTCTTCTTTACTGTACTTACAACTCTAAAAAGAAATTTATATGTGAATCTATCATATAAGCATGGAAAACTTGTGTATAAAATTATATATGAATATATGTGTGTATATCTTTATACATGCACATATATACAGTACCAGTCAAAAGTTATCAGAGGGGGGGGTGGGATATACCTCAGCCCCCCTCTCAATCCTGAATAGATGAATAATCCTGAATGGATGGATGGATGGATGGATGGATGGATGGATGGATTATCATGTTGCAAAGACTTAATACTTAGCATACGTGTGTACCTTTAAATTTAAGCTTTACTTTTACTAAACAATTCTTAAAAGTCCCTTTTTGCAGCCGCCTCTGCTGGTGAAATGCTGTTAATGGATTTGATATTACGATATCAAAACTAGCTCTATATCTACAAACAAAACAGGGTGCATGATAAAATAATCCCCAAGAAACTAAATACAACTTCTTTTGAAGCTGCTTTTGGCAACCCAAAAAACAACAAACTTTAATGATGTTTGTAGTGGCTTTATTCTAGTTTCGGTGCACAGCTGGATGTTGTAATGCTTTTTGTTACACAGAACACACTGAACATACAAAAGGCTAGCCACATGTTGACTCTTTCATCAAAGAGATGAAACAGCTGATGACACTGGGTTCCTTTCTTGGGAAGATTTGTATTCCCTAACAAGAAGCTGGTTCCCTAATGGGTTTTTATAGATGTGTTTTGTGTATTTGTGCCATGGTTAGTTGCTAGGCTTCTTTAGAGGTGTTATGCTTATAGCTTTCATTTTTTCTTATAAGTGTGTGTGTGTGTGTGTGTGTGTGTGTGTGCGTGCGTGTGTGTTAGTTCCATTTTTTAAGATATTGTTCAGTTTTTATTTCTCTGTATTGTAATCCTTTTGGGAAGAACCATGTGTAAGCTGATGTGCATCTCTGCAGGTTCAGCAGTAGTTAAATTCCAACATCAAAGATGTCTTCACATCCTAATCTCTGTGCCAAGCTGGATTCGTGCTGGATTCATGTTAATATGACATGACATGTGGCTTGGAAATATGCTATTGGAGTCACACTACATGCATTTCTATTTTTAAGCACACTTTTCTGTGTTTTTTCTGATGGGTCTTAATAAAGAATGTAAAGTATTCAATCGATAAATATGTAAATGCGACAAGTCAAAGGCAGGAGACGGTAAACAGTTTCATTATGACTAGAAGATAAATAAGTCTGTAACTTAGGAATGTGCAAAAATGAAAGTTGCTTTGGTTATACAGTGCTGACTTTGAAATTCACCCCATTAGCATTATTATAAAATCATCATGGGTATCAGTATGAATTTATTCAAGCATCATCTTGCTGTATCATCAGCCTCATCAGAGTTCAAATCTCAACAGCTTCCTCTCCTCTTTCCCTTCTCTCTCCTCTGGTTCCCCTCCTTCTCTATCTAATGCTAATCTCATTGTCTTTCTTTTTCTCCTTCCCTTCTACTTCCTCCTTTCCTTCTTGCTTCTCTCTTCCCTAATAAGCCTGTGTCTTCTCAGATCCTCTACCACCTCCTTTTCCTTCTTCCTCCTTCTCTTCCTCCTTTTCTCCTCAGTTTGCTGCAGTGCATCACTAGCAGGCACATTAACATCTCATCTCCATTACCCAGCAATGCCCTGCCCTCTCCCTCTGCTTTTACCACCTTCCTTTTTTTCTCTCCCTCTTTCCATCTATCTGTGCTGTTCCTGTTCTCATCTTGCTCTCATGGTATGGCTGTTTTCTTTTAAAGTGTCCATTATCATCGCTTCCGTCTTTTTCCTATAAATGTGATCATCCTCATTAAAATGTCCTCTCCTCTCCTCTCCTCTTCTCTCCTCCCCTCTCCTCTCCTCTCCTCCCTCTCCTCTCCTCTCCTCCTCTCCTCTCCTCTCCTCTCCTCTCCTCTCCTCTCCTCTCCTCTCCTCTCCTCTCCTCTCCTCTCCTCTCCTCTCCTCTCCTCTCCTCTCCTCTCCTCTCCTCTCCTCTCCTCTCCTCTCCTGTGACAAGCTGTGCTGTAGTGTTTCAAGGGAGTGGATGCCCTTGGTGTGACCGTGAGAGAGATAGGCTAAAGCTCTGCAGTAGCAACCCAGTGAGTGAGCAAGTTGTTTTCACTGTGTATTTGTGTGTATATGTGAGTGTGTGTATTCAGCTAATAAGATATGAGGAGTGAAAGAAGTGTAGCTTGCGTGTGTCCTCAATAGCATCAGTCTGTGGAATTGGTATAACGCAACTCAACCAGAAAACTCTGGTTAACATGCAGACCAGGCTGTCAGTCCTCTGAAGCCCACCATTCCCAAACCAGCCCTGTCTTGCTTTCATTCATCACTCCTCATCACATGGTTCCTGGCCAACTAATCTGACTTTCTTCTCAGGAAATTAAGAGCTAATCTTACTGCACTGGCAATATTTTTTTTTTTTTTTTTTTTTTACATTTACTGACACTGGCTTATGTTTCTCGCAAACACTTTTTCAATCCTTGTTCACTAGATGTACTTATAGTGTAACACAAAACAAAAACAAACAACAACAAAACAGACCTTAGAGAGGACAAGAATATTGCAAGGACTTTTTCTAAACTGGAAAATTTCACTGAAAGAACATTGTTTGTATTAATACAGTATATGTATTAATGTATGTAGTGTATGTATTGTATGTATTAATACACAGCTGTTGTAGTCTTAAGTGTAGTCTTACATCATGAGTAAGTATTCAAGTCTCATCTATAAACCTTGGCCATTGTGCCTAAACAGACAAATACTAATGGTGTTATTTTACAGAATTACACAGTTATAATTAAAGTATGAACAACCAATAAAACACACAAAGAAAATGTCACTGAACTCGGCTGATCTGTTCTACCTTAGCCTAAACTCAATCCTTTCTCCTGGTCTGCATAATTTTAAACTGGGTGCTTGAATATAATCAGACACATTAAGGGAATCACCTGTACAAGCATCTCTCATTAGGTTATACATCTGTGCTGAAAAGATGACTTCTCATGATTGTCTCATGTTCTGTTTGTCACATCCGATACTGGAATTAGCCTATTACTGTGAGTTTAAAAGTTGGAGCATTTTCTGCAGGAATATGACTAGAAATCAGCAAGGCTCTCTCACTACCTCACTGGAAGTAAATCCCAGCATGTGTTCCTTCTGCACCAGGAGGCAGACTATGACACATAGATTTTACAGTAGTAAGTTGGAGGTTATAGACTCCAGCCCCCCCCTCTGCAACCCTAAATTGGTTTAAGAAAATTGATGGATTTATGTTTGACATTAAGTAATTTCTCACTCGCAGCTATGAACGTATATACAGTACCTGGTAGTAGCTGTATATGAGAATGCAAATGTTGGTGTATTTATCTGATGAAGCCCATGTGACAATATGTAATTATCCTTCTGAATTCACTGTAAGTGAGCAGGTATCATGCGTGCAACCTCCTGTTCTCGCTATCCAGGCACCTTCCTCATCTAATTCAAAGTATTTGCAGTAGTCAAAACAACATAAACATGGTGTCACCCACTGGTTTGGACTCCAAATATTGAAGCTTCAGTGTTTGCGTTTTTGCCATCGCCATGTTGCATTTTTCAAGCCAGAAGTGACCTCATGTGGGTGGAGTGCTAAGGTATCAGCTAACCTATCTAGCTTGTTATCAAGTTCATTCATAAACTGTATGGCTGCAATGCAGAGACACACATATCAGATAATTACCGCTAAGTAACAGACTGATACTAGAATTTCACTCTCTAAAATTGAAGTACAGATTTCTTTGGATGATCGATATCACAGCGCATGCCATGATATTAGTCAGATAATCCATTTAAAAATGTTTTAAAAAAGGCTACAATAGTACACACAGAGTGACGTGGTCTAGTCCAATGACTCCAAGTAATGGATGAAGCCTACCAGACACTTGTCAGAACACCTGTCAATCAGTGCAGCCCAACCCATAACTCAATTATCCGGGTCGATGATTCCACTCAGAGTTGTTATGAAGGCGGAACCTATCCATAGAGGCCAAAAATGTTTTTGTACCAGGCTGTAAATATAATTTAATACTGTTAAGCTGGACATTTTAACATGGGAATCTATGGTGACTTTCTTTTTGAGCCAGCCTCAGGTGATACCTAAAGGAACTGCAGTTTTTGCCACTTCTGTGTTGGCTTCATTTTTCAGTTCTGGGGGTTCCCACTATAGCAAAGTGCTTGCTCATAGGGGGTTGCTTGATTGTTGGCGCTTTCTCCAGAATACAGTAGGGTCTTTACAATATAAGTGCCTTGAATTGGTTGTTGTGATGTGGCACCATATAAATAAACTGGAACTTAATTTAATTGAACTATTATCTGTAGAAAAATGGTTAATATAATTTTATGAAAGGGAGTATTTTTACCACAGAATAGCTGAATTTTTAAAAAGTAGTTATTTAAATGATTTTGCTTTTAATTAAAATTTAAAATATGTTCATACTCGAATGTGTTTTAATGTGTTTTCACAGTTTTGTCACACGTATGCATGCCTTGAAGTGACATTGTAAAATAAATGAGTAAAGATTTATTAGCTGCTATGTTATCCTTGAGAGTAAATTGTGTAAATTCCATCCATCCATCTTCGTCCGCTTATCCAATTCAGGGTCACAGAGGGGCTGGAGTCTATCCTAGCTGCCATAGGGCAAAAGGCAGGGTACACCCGTTGCAGGGCCAGCACAGTGAAACAGACAACCATCCACACCTATGGGCAATTTAGAATCACCAGTTAACCTAATTAACTTCATGTCTTTGGACTGTGGGAGAAAGCCAGAGTACCTGGAGAGAACCCACACAGACATGGGGAGAACATGCAAACTCCACACAGAAATCCACCACCCCCAGATGGTGGATTCAAACCCAGGACCTTCATGCTGTGAGGCAACAGTGCTAACCAGTGCACCACTGTGCTGCCTGTTATGGAAATACTCTCTTGTTTAAATGTTAGTACACTTACCAGGAGAGAGTCTGGTGCAAAAGTATTTTATTGTTATAAAACAATACAGATGAAAGATGTTTTGTTCATACTATTAGTTCAATCTTTTTATATCTCTATATATTTTTATTTTAACAACCACAGGATGTAGGCCAAGAACTGCTTGGTGTGTGTGTGTGTGTGTGTGTGCGGTGGTGTGAGGGGGGTTGTACTCTGTGTAGCCTATGTGAGCTAGCATTATTCTCAGTGCCAGGCAGATCAGTTGCATAGCAACAAGAACTTTCTGAGGGCAGGAAATATTTCACCAGTGGAATGTGTCAAGCACAAGAACAGTAAAAATGGAAAGAGAGAGATACATACTGTACATGTCCCAAAATTCCCATATACAGCTGGGGAAAATTATGTAACATGAAACACAGTTATTGAAGATTATCTGAAGAAATCATACCTGCTATTAATGTCTAGAACTAAACTATGATACAAAAGATCGCTTAAATATATAAATATTCTAGCATTGTGCCATAAATTTCCATTACACTCAGCATAAATGCCATACATATAGACATGTTTCTTTTTATGCTTCAATAAAATTTGTAGCTATCATGCAAACTATTTGTTTCCCAGACAGTTTTTATATGCATAAAAACAGCTCGAGAACTATGTGTGTGTGTGTGTGTGTGTGTGTGTGTGTGTGTGTGTGTGTATATATATATATATATATATATATATATATATATATATATATATATATATATATATATATATATATATATATTTTTGTTCTCTTTATTGTCTTCTTCATAGGTTTTTTTGTAGCTGTTTTTTATACTTCTAGTATTTTCCTCCATATTGGAAGTGGGACATAAACTCCCTGACGTCTCATGTGTACAGAGCTGCATGTCAGCTGCCCAGCTGTTCTGTCTGTGCCACCAAACAATCAGCTATCTTAGTGATTGGATAGAGGTGCATGATTCAAGTGCAACTGTTTATCAGGCTAGCAACTTTCCTATTTTACCTTTGTGTGATGAGTAACGATGTTTTTGAAAATGTCTAACATTTTACTTGAACTTACACGAGTGCAAGAGTTCACCTGCATAAACAGCAGCGGTGTAACCTGTTCAGGTTACACCACCTGAATAGAAATCATTCATTTTCTGGTGAGCTCTTTAACAGAAGTAATGACAACAAAGTCTTTAAATGCATGAAATAATGGGGTATACTACAATTGCTTGTTTCTATGTTTTGATAATTAATCTTAATCTTAAGAGTCTGTAGTGAAGTTTGAAACCATAATCAGAAAGCTTATTGGAAATAATTCAGTAATGGATGTAGTGTGTTAGATGTCATACTTAAAAAAGAAGTAAATGTAAGCACAATTACACATTAACAAGCTGCATTAAAGTGATATTCTATAGGCTTCTCTAAAGCTGCATAAGTGGCTGCAGTAAGAAGTGGTATTAATGACCCTGTAGAGTGCTTACCTAGCAGGACTGTGTGTGTGTCTATGTGCGTGCCTGTGTGTGTTTGTGTTTGTGTGTGTGAGTGAGTGAGAGTCTGAGTGTGAGTGTGAGTGAATAGTGCCAGAGGTCAGAGCAGAATCGAGTTAAACAACCTTGCTTCTTGCTGGAGATTATCCCCCCCCCCCCCCTCCTTTCTACTGTATATCCTCCACTTATTCTCACCTCTTTGTTGTTCATTAGTGCGACTGACCATGATGATATACTTAGTGACATTGCAGAGCTTCTCACACCCTGCCTTGTTTGTTCTGTTACAAGTAATTATTTCTGTGAAGGGACTGTGAGTTGGTGTTGCTCTTTCCTGTAAATAATTTATCCCTGGCTGTCTCTGTCTGTGTATCTGGCTTCTTTCTTTTTCTATTTGCGGGGAAATTCTAAACATCTCTTAACAATGCTGAGTGCTGGAAGCGTTCACAAGTCTCATTATACAGTACACTGCTCAAAAAATTAAAGGAACACTTTTTAATCAGAGTATGGCATCAAATCAGTTATACTTCTGGGATATTGATCTGGTCAGTTCGGTCGCAGAGGGGGTTGTTAATCAGTTTTAGCTGCTTTGGTGTTAATGAAAATAACAACAGGTGCACTAGAGGGGCAACAATGAGACAACCCCCAAAGCAGGAATGGTTTTACAGTTGGAGGCCACTGACATTTTTTTTCCTCACCACATCTAAGTAAAGTAAATAAAGTAAAGTAAAATTTTATTTATATAGCACCTCTCAAGACACAAATCACAAAGTGCTTCACAACAGTAGAACAAAAGTAGAGGGAAAAAAAACCCCTAACCAAATGCAAGTCTAAAAAGATGAATTTTTAACTTTTTTTTCAAAAGACACCACCAAATCCACAGCTCTCAAGCACAGAGGGAGAGATTTCCAGAGCCGGGGAGCTACTGTAGCAAAAGCTCTGTCTCCTTTAGTTTTCAGCCTTGTATGATGTAAGGCCAGTAGGCCCTGATCACATGATCTCAGAGGCCTGGTGGGGATGTATGGATCTAAGAGTTCACTGATGTAAGTTGGTGCTTGTCCATGAAGAGTTCTATAAGTCAGGACCAGAATCTGGATTCTGAATTTAATGGGGAGCCAGTGCAGCTTGAGCAGTGACAGTGTGGCATGAGAATACTTTGAAGACTTTGTCAGAAGCCTCACAGCAGCATTCTGAACAACCTGGAGATGCTCCAAGGAGTTTTTACCAAGACAAGTAAATAAAGCATTACAATAATCCAAATGTGAGGAAATAAATGCATGGATAACAATCTCAAGTTCAGAATGTGACACAATGGAACTTAACTTAGCAAGATTCCTTAAATGGTAAAAACAGGAGTGAATCAGAGATTTGACATGGGTATCTAGAGTGAAAGCAGAGTCAAAGGTTACCCCAAGGTTCCTGATGGAAGATTTAGCAAATTTGCCAAAGGGATCAAGAGCTTCCATTATCCTGGGCACAAATCTATCAGGGGCACAAACAATGACTTCAGTTATTTCTTCATTAAGTTGGAGAAAGTTATCAGCCATCCAACTTTTGATAGATTCTAAGCATATAATCAGCATCTGTAACTTAGAGACATGTTCAGGCTTAAAGGAAATATTTAACTGAATGTCATCAGCATAACAGTGATAAGAAATGCCCTCAAAGGTGCTCAGGATATGCTGTAAAGGGAGCAAATTTAACAAAAACAATACGGGCCCTCAAACAGAGCCTTGGGGCACACCACAGGCAAGGGAGGCCAAAGAGGACCTGTACCTAGAGGCAGCCACACAAAAGCATCGTTCAGATAGGTATGAAGCGAACCGCTCCAAAGCAGTCCCAGATACACCCACCCAGTGTATCAGCCTATCAAGCAAAATTTGATGGTCAACAGTATCAAAAGCAGAAGTAAGGTCCAGCATCAGCAAAACAGAACATTCTCCTGCATCACTTTGCAACAAAATGTCACTTGAAACTCTAACAAGAGCTGTTTCTGTAGAATGAACTCTACGAAAACTGGACTGATATTTATTGAGGATACTGTGTTTGTCCAGGAAGGCTGTAAGCTGCTTAGCTACAACTTTTTCTAAGATCTTAGATAAAAAATGATCATTTTGAAATTGGTCTGTAACTGTTGAAGATTGAAGGGTGGAGCTTGGATTTTTTTAAAAAGTGGGTGAATGACAACGTTCTTAAATGCTGATTGTTTCTGACTGTTTTTTCCATTAGTTTTGCATTTGGCTAGGGTCAGTGTCTCTGCTGGTAGCATGATGCAATAACTGGACCCTACATAGGTTGCACAGGTAGTTCAATTCCTCGAGGATGACACATCAATAGGCGCAATTGCCAGAAGGTTTGCTGTGTCTTCCAGCACAGTCTTGAGCATGGAGGAGATTCCAGGAGACAGGCAGTTACTCTAGAAGAGCTGGGCCCTCCAAGGTCCCTAACCCATCTGCAAGACTGGTATATAGTCCTTTGTACAAGGAGGAACAGGATGGGAACTGCAAGAGCCCTACAAAATGATCTCCAACAGGCCACTGGTGTGAATGTCTCTGAGCAAACAGTCAGAAACAGACTTCATGAAGATGACCTGAGGGCCCGACATCCTCTAGTGGGCCCTGTGCTCACTGCCCAGCACTATGGAGCCCAACTGGCATTTGCCATAGAATACCAGAATTGGCAGGCCCACCACTGGCGCCCTGTGCTTTTCACAGATGAGAGCAGGTTCACCCTGAGCACATGTGACAGAATGAAAGGGTCTGGAGAAGCTGTGGAGAATGTTATGCTGCCTGTAACATCATTCCGGATGACTGGTTTAGTGGTGGTGGTGGGTCAGTCAGTACTACTGATACATCCTGATACTGATTAGGTATTGAGATGAAATCTTTGGATCCATTGTCAGATCCTATGCTGGTGCAGTGGGTCCTGGATTCCTCCTGGTGCACAACAGCGCCCAGCCCGAGAGTATGCAGGCAGTTCCTGGAGGATGAAGGAATTGATACCATTGAATGGAGCCCATGCTTGCTTGACCTAAATCCAAATGAACACTTCTGGGGCATTATGTTTTGGTCCATCCGACACCACCAGATTGCACCTCAGACTGTCCAGGGGCTCAGTGATGCCCTGGTCCAGATCTGGGACAATTATGGCCCCCCACAAAATTCATTTTGCCCAATGAAGTTTGGGCAAAACGAACTAGCCTCCCGCATCATGTTTTCACTTTGTTGTTCAGGGTGTCTTTGTATTCAGTCCTCTGTAGGTTGATAATTTTCATTTCCATCAAATGATGAGGAATCCTTCCATTCCTAACACATTACCCAGTTCATATCAGTTTAGATATCCAGCATGATTTTTTCCCATTGAGATGTGTTTTCAAAGTTTTCCTTACATTTTTTTGAGCAGTGTATTTGACTGGCTGCAGAACAGCAGCTTAAACCATGTGTTCTCTTTATTCCGCTTCTGCACCAGCACCATTACTTAAATACATGAGTTATAAATATTGAACGATTAATTCTTTAATCATGTCAGCAACCCCAAACTAGAAGGGCACTCAGTAGAGGGCATACTTCGCCCACCCCAAATGTGCTCATACTACGCTCCAGTAGGTACTGATGTTGTCATACTCCTTCAGGTTCAGCTTTTGACCTATGACAGATGGGCTATCTCATCTGTCATAGGTCAAAAGGCAGGGTACACCCTGTACAGGTCACCAGCCTGTTGCAGGGCTAACACAGAGAGACAGACAACCATTCACACTCACATTCCCACCTATGGGCAACTTAGAATGACCAGTTAACCTAACCCCTCTAATTGCATGTCTTTGGATTGTGGGAGGAAAATGGAGTACCCGGAAAAAATCCACACAAACACGAGGAGACCATGGAAACTTCACAGAGAAAGGCCCAGGCCAAAGTGGATTTGAACCCAGACCTTCTAGTTGTGAGGCAACAGCGCTAACCACCACATGGTAATTAGTCATAAAAACTGTCTTCAGTTAAATAAAGAATAAATAGACTTGCATTTGTAGTCCACCGTCCCAGGTAATACCTTCTAGTTTAACCTGTTGTAGGACCTAACTTATTTCCTGTGTTGACTGTTTCATGCTTTATGCTACTTAACTGATCTGGTATGCAGAAAACTCAAGTGTCCTGAGACAGTCTAGATTTCAGCCTGAAGAGAACCCAGAGGAGTTCTTGAATTACATTATTCTGAAAACGTATTATTAAAATATGCTATAATTATAATATAGCATATTTTAAGTAAAATTATATTTTCTTTTGTTAATATTTACATTTAATATAAATGTGCAAAATTACTACTACCTAAAGTAATAAAATATAAGCAATATAAGTAAGTAAAAGAGAGTAAAGCACAAATATTTCAACATTGTACCTTAGTATTGGAATAAATGTACCACTGCACTAAACCAGTGGTGTGGAGCATTGTCAGGTTAACAGTACTCAATACACACCTGCAAAGGTTTTTATTGCACTTTCAGTAACAAGCTCTGAAAACCATTACCTTTCACTTGACCTGGGTTCACTGTCTCCACTGCAGTGCCTCTTCTGTGCTGTCCACTGTGATGCACAGATAGAGAGGAGAGACTGTAGCTTCACCAGAAATTGGACCATCAACCTTTTTGTCAAAAAAAAAAATTCTTGTTTGGATTGAATGTTGTAATTCCTTTATTTTCATACAAATGCACCAACTTAAATTTTATGCTTCACAAACATCTTTTTTTTCACATAAAGGCAAGTGGCTTTCTTTCACTCAGGTCTACTTTTTTTTTTTTCTCCATGAAACTAAAAACCCCCTGAGACATTATCAGAATATTGACTGCAAGAAAGACCAACTCCTTAGGGAATTTGTCTTTGCTTTAGCCACTTAATATTACAGATAGCTGTGATTGGTAGTAGTGGTTAACACATTTGCCTTACACACGAAAGATCCCCAGTTTGAGATTGTGAAGAGACATAAACCCAACTTCAGGGGGTCAGAAGCTCATGCACTCCTAAGCTCAGATTAATGGGAGAGTTATGTCAGGAAGGGCACCTAGTGTAAAATCTGCACTAAATCAAACATGTGGCAGTCTGCAATGGCAAGCCTTTAGGAAATTAAGGAACAACCGAATGTACCTGTGTACATGTAATGTATACAGGTACATTACTGTGTAATGTACCTGTGATTGGTGGAGACAGTGTTGTTGGACTGAATGAACTTCCTCCAGGTGGTCCTTTTACTGGTGATGGGCCATCGATCCAGTAGTTATGTTGAACCCTGAGTAGCATGCTTATCCTGCGTTTACACTGTCATGTCTGACATTTATTTAATGTTGACTTTTAACAACTTAAAAAGTGGTTATAACCTAATACACATTGTCTAGTCTTGTTAAGAAAACTATTATATTCAGCTCAGAGTGAACTTTATTGTCTATCTTATTCCTCTGTGATATATTGATTGCCCCAAAAGACTAACATCTCAGCCTGAATCTAATGTCATTTTACACCAACATTGATATGTGGTCATTCCAACATACTGGTTTTGCTGGGGTTGGCTGGGAGAGTGGTGCCAAGAAATAGTTTATCATTCTCTTCTATCTTCATTTTTAGTGCCAAGAAAAAGAAAAGCTGTTAATCCCCCACCCAATGGCTCTGATGTCGAATTGTTAGTCTTCCTCAGGGCGCTCAGTGTACCAGTTGTTTTCCTGGAAACTACTGTTTCATGCCATGAATCAGTCACAGTCACAGAGAAAAAAAAATTCTCAAAAAAACACTAAAGCCAGTCTTTTATTTTGGAACTTTCTTTTTAACATCTAAATTGAATCCACATTTCAGTGCACACTTGCTCATTTATTTTAGGCTGATAAATAATGAAAAGACAGGCTCTGACAAATAGGCAAATAGCATCATAGAGTCAGTGGACATTGGATAGGTTGCAGTCTTCTCCATGCAGTCAGGTAATCTCTCTCCTGCTTCTTTCCCATTCAAGGCAAGTGCTGCCTCTCTGTCACTCTTCTAATCTCTTCTTCTTTTTTGTATTTTGCATTCATCCTTCCTGTTCCTGTCATTCATTCTAACTATTTGGTTCAGATGAACTGGCTGTTTTGAACAAAACCAACAAACAAATACAAACTATTGTCCTTGAAAATTTCCTATCATTTTAAAGCAACTGATGCAGTGCATACAGTAAGTGGTTAATTGTGGATGATAAGCACAGTGATGTTGACGCAGTGTTGAACCTGCTATGCTGTGTCTGTACTCAACATACTCTTTCAAACCTCCTCAGTGCCAGCTGTGTGTAGCTCTATACCATTTGTACACAGCTTCACAGCGAGTTGTGTTTTAGCTCTTTAACATCAACATGGTTTAATATCCATTAGAAGCATATTATAGCATATTCAGTAGGCTGAAAAGTGATGTTTAGTTTTAGTGTGTAAAACAGATGCTTGGAATCGTGCACCTCCGTGTACCTTATTGCCTTAGAGCCTGCTGCCTGATGCTGTAGCTGTTGGAAACGTGGGTGACAGGTTCACATTTTTTTTTCTTACACTGGACAAGTGTTTGCTTTAATTTCAGTAAATTACAGTTTGCACAGCGCAAGGTTTATCTTTCCTTTGATGAAAGAATTTACTCTGCCTCATGTTTGCTAAATGGAGCTTCTTTGCTTCCAGCAATAGTGAGAGCTCTTTGTAAAAATATTGACTGATAATCACGCTGTGTTTAAAGTCCACTTCTTCCCCCCACAGTAACACTGAATCTGAAAATCAGTCATTGTTGACAATTAACTGAACAAAACTGTGTGATGCAGAGGGACATTGTGAACTCTCCCAGAAAAAGAAGGTTGGAGTGGATATTTAGCTGCATAAATCTGACACAGGAGCTGTAAGATGTTTAGGGCAGTTGTCAGTTTTGTGGTTGTGCCCTTATAGACAGTAGTTATGACAAGTTTGCATATTATCTTGAAAGACAAAGATAAACAGTATTGAAAGGCAAAGGTTAACCTAACAAAAGTATATGTTGGATATGGGTAGTGCCACATATTTTACATTTTACTCAGCATATAATTCAGCTGAGATGTACCATATATGGAAATATTAACTGATAACCACAGTGTTTGTGACTAAGCAATTTTGTTTTATTATTGAAATTTACTCAATTAAATGGGAAAACATTATGCAAAAGCACTTCAGTAAAAAGTATCACACTCTATAAGACATTATTCAGTGCTTCTATGAAGTATCTTATATTCAGCTGAAAATGAACTGTATTCCTTCACTCTTTGCTGTACCTGTCCATACACATGTTCCTGTCTTTTTATAAACTATCTGGAATTGTCCAGCTCACAGATGTACACTACTGATTAATCTTCTGGCACAGTTTAATCCTCACACCTCACCTCAGCCACCCATTAATTTCCCTTGGAAATGGAGGAATAAGGACTAAATATATGGCTATTTAGGGGAGAGTATGTGTGTCAGGAGCAAGAGGAGATGTAAAAGAATAAAAAGAGCAAGGTTGTTTAGATTAATAGCTTTGGACAGCCAGCTTTTCTCATCTGTATAACTCAGTGAATCACTGCCCAGCTAAACAGGTTTCAGGAGCAGGCTGCTTTGTTGGGCTATCACTGGAACAATGTTTTACTTTTCTGTTTTTAAAGCTTTGCTTCCAGGGGATAGCAAATCAGAGACAGGTGATGGTTTTCAGCTGCAACAACTGGGCTCAATTAGACTTCATCCTCACAAATACCCTAACTGCATATGCTAGGATGACTTCCTAAAACCAGTGGCTCAGACACAAATAATAAGACCACTGTGTAAAGTGACAAGCCCAAACAGTAAAATCTTCTCTCTCTTTACTTTGTTCTTTCATATTTGGATTAGTAATTAAGAAAAGAGGACGATTCATTTGAATCCAATCACAGCTTCAGTGTGCTAACAAGACTTGTTGCTGTGCTTTTTTTTTTGTAGAAATTACAGTTACAAAAGTGCTCTTTACAACACTCTTTATAACCTTCGAAAACCTCTGTGTTTACACTTGTCATTAAGTGTTACAAATTGACAATTTAGTAGATCACTCAGCATCGTCACAGATTTTCAGCCACGAAAATGTCTGAGCACTTTCTGCATCTTCACCTGTCTTCAGATTTAACAAAGGACGTATTCTATTGAATTTGGTATATAATGCTCATAGTCTAACCTATGTCCTTGCTAAAATGACTCAAGGAAACAAGGTGTGAAATATCACAGAATGTCAGCATTGAATAACAAGTTATTTAATGTTGATTGATGCAGTGCTAGCCAGATTAAACAAGAAATTAATGTACTGTGAATATTTTTTTCTCACCCTTTTAATGTTGGACATGCTACTGTATGTACCAAGTGTTGCCAAAGTAAAGGCTGAGGTTAACTGCTCAATTGTTTCAGTACATTTTTGTATTATTGAAGTAGTGATGCGTATTTCCATGTAGAATAGAATAGAATAGAATAGAATGCCTTTATTGTCATTATACAGGATGTACAATGAGATTGGAGGGCCACTCCTGTTCAGTGCCATGCAATAGAAAGTCAAACTCTCTAAAATAAAAATAAAAATATAATAATCTAATATAATCTAAAAAATATACAGAAAATAAAACACAATGTATAAAATATAAAAAAAATAAAATGTATAAAAATATATACAGAAAATAAAATGTGTTAAAAATACAGAAAATAAGAGAATGTATAAAAATATATACATTGTAAACAATAAAACAAGTATATACATATAATAATGAAGATGGTGAATATTGCACTTGGTGAATGAATATTTTACTAGTGAATGAATACTGGATATTACACAATATAGGAGTGATAGATATTGTTCAGTATGAATAATATAATATTGCACAGAGATGTGGGTATTGCACAGTTACAGTGGGTGAGTGTGAGAGTTCAGGGTGGTGATTGCTCTGGCGAACTGTTCTTAAGTCTGTTTGTTCTGGCTTTGATGCACCTGTAGCACCTGCCAGAGGGCAGCAGGTCAAACAGTTCAAAGCCAGGGTGTGAGCTGTCCTTGATGATGTTCCTGGCTCTGCTGATGCAGCGGGAGGTGTAGGCCTGCCCCTCAGAGTCATACAGTAGATTTACCAGTGAGAAGAACCCAAACTTTGTTTCTGAGTTGACCCTGAGCAAAGAATAGGGTTAGCAAAAACATCCAACGAGATGTTCCAGCACAGGACACAATCCAGTTTGTTGTTCAAACATGACAGGAGTTGTAAATTACTGATCCACTTGAATAGGCAATTTCTAAATTTATCTTGATTGAATTTAACACCAAAGATAACCAAAGGTACAGCCTCAGCTGAGAAAGTTACAGTGAGTGTTTGCTGATGTTCTATGTACTGCCTGCATGATGTGTCATTGTGGAATGTCCCCTTCTCCTCTGTCTACCCTTGCCTTTGGGTTTGGTATGCATGAAGCTTAGCTAAAGAGAAATCAACTGAGTTCACCCCAAGAGTCAGACAATGTCCCCCCTGTCTGCTGGCTCTGTGTGCCAGATTGTGTATGTGGATGTACAGTAGGTGTCTTGAGTTTTTGTGTGACCATCCGGCTTGTTTGTGTGTATTTCTATTAGTCTTAAGGCTTATAGCTGTCCTTGGGGAGTTGGAATAAGCTCAAAATCACTCTTGGAAAAAGGACCTATATTAGAAAAAAGTGTAATAACACTGGAGAGGAAGAAATAAGAAAGGAAAATTGGATGGTGTTTTGCTTTATAATATGTAGACTCAAAAATCTCTCCTGAATGAAGATGTTTACATCCTGATTGTTAGATAGTGGCAATTCTTGGAGATAATCTTTGGTTCAGTAAAATTTAGTAGGCTGAACTGCTTTTCTGTGATGCACAACAGATGTTTTCAGATGATTGTAAAACATTAACATTGATTCTGTCCTATTTCATAAAAAGCATCATGACTCAAATTGTTATTTGAGAAACACTGTCATATATAATATATTTAACTCTTAACATATAGCTGTAGAGTCAGTGCTGAGGTTTACTCTTGCTGTCTAAATTTATTGCTACAAGGAAATATAGGCATGCAGCATGTGTGTAGCGTATTAGATAATAGGTGGGTGTGCGTAATGGTGACCTCTCATTGAGAAAGGTTAGAGACCTTTAGGAGTCATCTCATTAACTGCAAGCTTGTGTGCCTGCTCATACATAGACACATTGCTGGTCTAATTTTACTCCAGTACTCAGGAGATACTGTGAGGCTTCCGCAATTAATAAGGCTAATGGTTATTGGCAGGTGGCTAGAAACCAGTATATGGGATGTCTGATTGACCTGAGGTAAACACAACACTTTATGGGGTTAACAGATCCCTACAGGAAGGAAATGGAGCTTTTACTGACTGAATATGAGATGCCATTTATAGAATATCACAGAGAGTATTATGCTAATGTGTCTTATAGTCTACTTGATGGTTGTCATTTAATTAAGATTTATGGCATAACGTTCTCTTAAGCTTAATACAATGTAGGTTTTCTTTGGTGCAAAAGTGAGTCTGCAGCATTTTTTTTGTTTGTTTGTTTAATTCACCTGCAGTATTTGTGTGGAACTAAAGCTGACTTTCATGTTAATGAGGCAAGTGATCTTAAAAGTATAGTGTCTTACTTTTTAGCAAGGAGTTTGTGCAGTAGGATCTCTATGGATCTGATTTCATGAAAAAAGTTCTTCAAACACAGAATTAGAGATCTTCAAAAAGGCAAGCAGAAAATTCGGACAAGGGAAATGATGATGTGTCATGATTCTTGCTGGTGGCAGATAATAGTGATAATTTGTTTCAGGGATATTAGCTGTGGAGGACTGTCACCGATTGGCTGTGATGCTACTGTGCTCTTGTGCTCTTTCTTCCAGGTTTCCTGGTTTTGGTGCACTGCAGCCCTGAATTCTTGTTGACGTGCTGCATTGATATTCAGGGCCTGTTTCTGATCCCCATCACTGCTCTCATTCTCTCTCTCACCACACTTCACTGTAAGCTTCTTAACTAAACTAAATCACTGTACAGAAAATAATATTCTAAAATGTAGTACAAACTTATCCAGTCACCACAGTAATACATGAGTCTATTTCTGGTCTTCTTATTCTATTCTATTCTATTCTATTCTATTCTATTCTATTCTATTCTATTCTATTCTATTCTATTCTATTCTAGCCTAGCCTAGTCTCTCCTCTCTTCATTTCAGACACACCTACAATACTCCTACCTTCCCTGCAGTTACTTCCCATTCACCTGGTCTCCCCACCACACTGAACATTTTGAGGGATAGGACCATTACATTTCTGGAATTACTATTTCCTGTCATTGTAACATTTACATTTTTAAAATTTCATCCTCAAAAACAACTCAAACAGCAGCATCATTGTGCCTAAACAAGCAAATGTAAACTGCAATCATGTGAAAAAGAAAGTTTTCATAGGTCTCTATGGCGTCCTGTGAAAAACTAAGTACACTCCTTGCTTCAGTAGCTTATAGCATCACTTTTAGCTGCAGTCACTTGAATTAATTGTTTCCTGTATGACTTCATCACATCATTGTGGAGAAATTTTGTCTCACTCTTCTTTATAGTGTTGCTTCAGTTATTTGAGGTTTGCGGGGAGTCATTGATGCATAGATCTCTTGAGGTCACACCACAGCATTTCAGTCCTATTGAGATCTGGACTTTGACTGGGCCATTGCAACACCTTCATTCTTTTCTTTTTCAGCCATTCTGTGGCAGATTTGCTGCTGTGCTTTGGGATCATTTTCCTGGTGCATGGCCTCACGTTTGACTCTAGAATACTTTGTTATACAGAGGTGTTCATAGTTGACTGAATGACTGCAAGGTGCCCAGGTCCTGTGGCTGCAAAACAAGCCCAAATCATCACCTCTCCACCATTGTGCTTGACAGTTGGTATGAGTTGTTTGCGCTGATATGCTGTCTTTGGTTTTTGCCAAACGTGGCATTATGCATTATGGCCAGACATCTCCACTTAGGCCTTGTCTGTCCAAAGGACCTTGTTCCAGAGGTCTTGTGGTTTGTTCAAATGCAACTTTCCAAACCTAAGCTGTGCAACAATGATCCTTTTAGAGAGAAGAGAATTTCTCCTGGCAGCCCTTTCAAACAAGCCACACTTGTCCAGTCTTTTTCTAATTGTACTGTCATGAACTTTAACATATAAGGCCCGATTTAGACTTCAGCCATCAATCTTTGTAGCGCCTATGATGTAACCTTCATAAGTGGCTGATGTCACTGGCAGCATTTATGCTTGTGCGAGATGCATTATGTGGTAATTTCCTTGTGTGTCTCTTTGTTTTATATGTGGTAAGAGATGATAGAAACAAATAAAATGCTCTGACTTTTTTCCCTCTTGGAGCCTCGCTCTTTGTTGTGGTCAGTTAAAAGAGGAGACTGCTGTAAAGACAACAGTCGTTTGGTTTTGCATCTTTGCCTTGACAAAAAAAAACCTTTCAACTTTAAAATTTTGTTCTGAATGCTGAACGTGCACTCTGCTGCCACATGACACACTGGAATTACCATTGCCACATGAGCCAGAATTTTTAAGTTCGGGTGAGATGAAGGTAGAAAGAATGTCTTAACATACAGTACTGCAAGCACTCTCTTCCTCATGAGTAAACCCTGCAGCGTGTGCTTCTTCCATACTTACTTCTACAGTGAAATGTTCAACATTATGAAAGTGACAGGCCACCCATTACTGCAAGCACTCATGGTTACGGTGTTGCATGTGAATGATTTTATATTATGTAACCATAAGTGCTCTCATCTATCAAAATGACAGACTGCCTTCATATTTTTTTATTGTTGTTAAAAAAAAATTTCAATGATGTGAAATATTTGGTTAATGTGACTTCTCATCTGCTGTGTCTGCCACCAGTAATGGCTGAATCCTAGAGCTTTTTGTGTCTTATCTGCCTGAGTCTCAAGTCTTGCGTGTGGGTATTCTATTCTATTCTGCCACTCTCCTGCTGATGGTACTATGAGTTAAGTTATGGCTTTCATGAGTAGTCTCCTTTATATTTGGTACTTTTTGTTTTATTGGATTAAGTCATCAGTATATTAATCAGAATATGTGCAAAATAAACAAACTTATTTGCGGACATCCAAAGAAGTAAAAACAGTAGAAAATCTGTGCCCTGTTGATTAGATCAGTGGTATGCCATGTGAACCTTGCAGTCGTTGAAGTTTATACCATGCTAAGAAAACCTGATGATAATGCGAAACTGACTAGAGCAGAAAGCAACCATTAGCCTGCTTTCCCTCTTTGTTGTGAGCATTGTGCTGAATGTTTTGTTTTTTGACTCAAAATTTGTTAAAAGAGGATGCAAATCTTTTCAAATGGAACAATTTTGCAGTGTACAGCATGCAGTCAAAATTGAGACCTCTACAGTATGCTGTAGGCACACTATGTCAGAACAGGTAGTGTGTTGTATTTGCTGTCCCAGCTCAAGCCTGGATGTGTCGAGATCGGCTCTGTTTAACATTTTTTCCTCCTGGTGGGAATAACTTGAAGTGCGGGAGAATGCTGCTGGTGCTGTATAACATCTTACATTTACATATTACACTTGAGACACAACAGGAGAGGTAAATTATGTTACACACTGAGCCAGAGTCAGAAAAATAGACACTGGCAAAGCAAAGGGGGAGAAAAAAACTGATGAAGACATAAAGAGTGTGAGGGGTAGCGGTTTGACACCATGAGGCTGTGCCCTCTCCTTCTCATCCTCTTCTTTCCCTGCCAGCTGTGACAGGATAAGATGTGAGATACATGAGTGACAGTGACGTGAAACAAAGCTGTTACCTTCTTCTGGAGTGGCTGGCTTACATAAAGGTATTATGTCCTGCAGCCACAATTTCCACTGGGGTGAGCTGTATCCAAGTCTGTGTCTCTTGTATGGGAATCCCAATCTGCAGAAGGCATGAATGACTCATGGCCTTGAAAGTTATCCCTCCTCTCCCTTTTTTCTTCTCATGTGCATGCTTCTTCTTTACATCTACATATTTTTTTTTCTTGTTTATGTCTTCAAAGCATTTCAAGTTTTGTCTAGTCACCTTCTTATTTCTAACCTTTTTTGCCTGCTTCACTGTCTTTCTCATTTCATCTTTCTATACCCAGTGCTTTTGCCCTCTCTTCCTTTTGTACAATATTTATTTATTCACTGTACCCCCCCCCCCCCCCCCCCCCACACACACACACACACACACACACACACACACACACACCATCACCACCACCACTCCGACCACCCCCACCACCCCTACTCTTTTTTTATTTTCTGTCTCTCCTCTTTCTCCAGTTATTTCTAAAAACTAGGTTGCATGTGTGTCCACACTGGACCTGCTGTTCTGTTCTGGGGGCAAAATGTCAATGAGAGGGAGTAAGAGAACAGGATCCACCATTGTATCCTCTGCTTTCTTTATTTTATTCTCTCTGTGTTTATCAATCCACATATCCATCTATCTTGATTGATCTAGTCTCATATTGAAATGAAGATCTGCCTCTCTGCTATGCAGCACTGTCTACAGACACACACACACATTCTCTAGCTCTCTCTCTCTCTCTCTCTTTCTCTCTCTCTCTCTCTCACACACACACACACACACACACACACACACACACACACACACACACACACACACACACACACACACACACACACACACACACACACACACACACAGACATACGCCCACCCCTGCTGCCTGCCGACATGGTACAGGCTGTGCATTGAGACAGCCCCAGCTGAGGCAGTAGCAGTGAGAGTGCAGCTTAGTGAGTCTCCACACACACATGCACACCTACACTCACTCACACACACATGCATATACACATACTGCACATCGCTGTGGTGCTTAGTCCCCTGCTGCATGTGCTGTTGCGGTATCATATTTAGGTGGGAGGATTTTCACGTCATGGTGATGGTGCTGATGACCTTTCTGCCATGTAAGTATGCGTTGACCATGTGTAAAATGTAAATTAATCAGCAGTTTTTTGGTGTATGCTGTTCCATAATTTGCTTTTAATTCTGTTGGCATAAATCATCTGCATGTCAAGAGACTGAATTGTACACATTGTTCTCAAGTGTGTCTCTGGTTTGTGAGTATGCAGGACAAATGCAATAATGTAGCCTTGTATTGGTATCTAAAATGATCTAGGAGCAGGTGGTCTGTAAGAGAGGGAGAGGAGAGATGAGGAGTCATGTTGGCTGATCTGTTGGATCTGTGTGCACGATCCATCAGGATGTGCATAATATATGTAGTGGTGACATTATTTAAATATGGAGATGTGTTATGCAAGTTCTACAGGTCATTACCATATGTTGATCTTTGACTTTCAGGCAAAATCAAATGCCCTTTTCTGCAGTTTCTGTAGATAAAGATGTTTTATTGCACACCTCTTCTCTAAGGCAATCTGTTGGCAGCATAAAGTCTGCAGTCTCTCTGACTGGTTCTGGAATAGCAGCAAGTTTCACTGCCATAGCTGATCATGTGTTTGCTGTCATTACTACATTAGCCAACTGACTATTTGGCATGATGACTTAATTCATTGGGAGCATTATCACTTCTCCTCCATAGTCTATTGGCTGTCAGCTTCTCTTGTCTTGCTGGCTGGCTCTGTGGAATATTACAATCAGTGATCAATAAATTGATAGTCTCATTGGCTGTTCAGTTGATTATCTTCTCGCCTGTCTGCTTAACGACTGGACTGATCATCTCTGCAACTGACTGACAGTGTCAACAGCTTTTTGTCTGGCTAACCTGTCAGACACTTTGGTGTCATCCATTTCCATAGTCACCAAGTCATTCATGCAGTCATTCATTCAGTCAGCAAGTCTGTCATCCAGTCATTCAGCTGCACTCTAAGACAGGCTTTGATAGGAAATTGATTGTGCCTCTATTGGGGCTGGGATGACTGTGTGACCTCAACCATCAGCTCCACTGCACCAAAGCCAGGCAAATCAAAAGCAAAAGTGTCCCATTTGATTGCAGTTCTCTTACTTTTTTCCCTTTTTTGTTTTGCTCGCTCTTTATGTGTCTTTCTAAAGCACACAAAAAGTTCAAATTATGAGACATAGATAATATAAGTGCAAACAAATGTGCACAAAAAGAAAAATTGAAGGAAAGAAGTAAAGCTTGGAGGCAAAAGGAAGTAAAAAAAGGGACATATTTACAAAAATTTAAGAATATATTTGCTCATAGTAAACCTTATAAATACAATATAATGAACTTTAACTGAATTTGCAATTTGCAAAAAAGTCCAAGTAGCAATTTCCATACCCACTTGTTCCCTTGGAGGGAAGAGTCTCTACAAATCAATACATTTGTTGTGAATAATGACCTTTAGCCTATGATGAAACATTTATAAACTAATAGTGATGGTCTTTCCCGGATGATTATCCTCCCCGTCCAGAGGTCATGAGGAGTCACTGAAATGTGTAATGTGTATTAAAATGATATGAATCCTATTTAGGACCTTCACAGTGACCAGATCATAAAATAAATAAGCACATTTAATTATCATTAGGAAGAACAGTTGGTTACAATAATGCAAATCACTTACAGAGAAAATCCATATGTTGCTCTCTTGTATATAGTATCTTACATAGTTAAGGGCAACACATGCACCTCATTAGTTTTTCCTCATCATTTTACCTCAAGAAAATCTTAAATGGAACTTAGGGCAATGACAAACTGCCATCTTCTTCTCTTAAATGACAGAAACTGATGGATAACGTATAGTAACTGTATGGCTTATTTTGGCTTTGTAAGTTTATCTGCCAGTGAAAGATTAAAAAAAAAAAAGATTAACGGCAAAAACATGAAGAGGACACTGAGAGGTATAGATATATGATTTATACCTATATTTACCTCTCAGTCTGCCATTGAGGCAGTTTAAGTTCAGTTATTACTTCTATTTTAGTCAAACAATATCATGTCCAGAGTAAAAGCAGCAGCGAAGGCAGTAACACGAATAAAAGGTGGAGAGGTAAGATGGAAGTGAATGAAAGTACAAGTACATGTTCTGGGAAGTTTAAGCTTTCTAAAAAACAAACAAACAAGCTTGACTGTAAATATGTCATTTGTCCTTGAATTTTTTTTATGTCTGCATTTATAGCTTTTTTTTCTTTCACTTTGTATTGCTATTTTAAATGTTAAAACTAGGTGCAATTTTATATAAATGTCATGGACCAATATTAGATTTATTGTGCTTTATGTGCCTTTTATGAACATTGATATAGTTTAAGCTCCTTATTTTAAGTTCCTTAAATCAAACATTTAGTCTGTCAAAGACAAAGCCATATCAGGTGATGGAATAAACATTTTAGCACTTTTGTTGGCGATGGCTTTTGTTTTCTCTACTTATGAAAGCTTTCAGATTTTTGAAAGAAATATTTGGGCGTTGAGGCAGCCTGATAAAATGCACCTCTGGTAACGAGTATTCATAAGATGGTTTGAAATGCTGGGTTGTAAAGCAACTGAAGACAGCCACTTGACATTGACACCCACTTGCTTTGAGTGTAATGACACATTACAGAGTCCATTTTTTTCCTAAATTTTACTGAAAATATTTCAGTTTCACCTGCTATGTGAGAATCTGACAGCACAGAGTGTGTTTGTACATAAGTGTGTGACACAGCAACTACAGCCTTTCTCTATGTCTATTCCTGTCTTGTAAGTGATTATATTTTTGGTGTCTAGCCTGGTGATTGTTTCAGGTGACTTTTTTTTTTTTTGGTGTCCCAGTGATTCAGGACTTGTTTGACATGGTGAGCAGTTTAGTAGTTCAGTGGGCATTTTGTCTTATTTTCTTGGCCCTCCTTTGTGTAAGTGCACAATCTGAATTGGTTTGGTATACATTTTTTTTTAAATCTGTAATCTTTTACATGAAAATTAAATGAAAGTTTAAATGAAATATAGATAGTTGCAGTTGCACTTAGGAGCTTTAGCTGGCAATGCTGCAGTGTAACGTAATATTTAGTGAATGTGGTTCTACATGCACTTTCATGAAGTCATTTATTTATTTATTTTTTTGCTTTCTTCACCAGTAGAATCATTATGAGGAGGCAGAAATAGTGAAGCGATAAATCCAATAACACATCATGTCATCAGCCGCTTACACAGGTGTGGTACAAAGTGCCTATCTAAAGACATGGTTATTATTTTATATTTTTAAAAAATCAGTTCCATTTTGGATGCATGCTTCTAACACTCCTTACCATTTCAGACCTGTGTTGAAAACATGCAGGTAATGTTAGCAGGCTTTTTATAAGATAGTGGCTATTTGTTTTACTGGTTAAAATTACCAGCGTTGCTTGTCATGAATTGCAGCATGGTAAACGGATGCCTTTTATGTATATCAAATCAATAATGTTAATTAATTCACACTGTGGTTTTTAATCAGCAGCTCTGTTATTTAGACCAGAGAGTTAATGAGATTTAAAAAATCAGAATGTCATTTCACTGTCAGCATTTTATGTTCTCTGCTGCTCATGTCATTTTCAGGTTGTGAACAAGGTAAATAAAATAATGTGTATTAATATAGTAGCAGCCAACAAGGGGTGGCTCTTGTAATGGGAAATTTGTGTTTCAACTCAAATAACCTGCGTGTACCTCTTGGGTATGTAATTTTAATTTCCTTGTACAAAGACTGAGTGTGCAAAGATGGGAAAACAACTAAAATGTAAGCCTTGTCCAAGGTCATGACATGGATCATTATCATGTTAGTGCCAACTTGATGATGGGAAGAAACCTCCTCACAGCTGGAATAGAGAAAGATCGTATCCACACATGAGTATAACTGAGGTGTTATTTTCCTTTTCAATATCAATGCTGGTGCGAAGACTGTTCTGTGCTGTATTGATCCCTTTGCAAAGGTTTCTTTCAATAAATCTCAGAAAATCAGTTTGGTTTCAATGCTCAATTAATTTTTCCACAACAGTTCTCAGAGTTATGGTTATATATATATATATATATATATATATATATATATATATATATATATATATATATATATATATATATATATATATATATGTGTGTATATAAGGTTGCAGGTACAAAATACATTTCACTGTGCATTGTACTGTGTATAACTGTGCATGTGACAAATAAACACTATCTTATCTTATCTTATCTCTTATATATATATATATTTATATTTGTAAATACTGACAACTTAAATGAATGAAATTCTATAAGGGACTGAAAAAAATTTAGGTTTCATAGTAGAATATGCTTTAGATTCAGGTTTGATTTTTTTAAAACCTTTTTAGAATATTGTGTTTGAATGACTTGCAAATGATTGTATTTACAGGCAAGATTCAAAGGAAAGTTACACTCTCCTCTCCTCTCCTCTCCTCTCCTCTCCAATCCTCTCCTCTCCTCTCCTCTTCTCTCCTCTCCTCTCCTCTCCTCTCCTCTCCTCTCCTCTCCTCTCCTCTCCTCTCCAATCCTCTCCTCTCCTCTCCTCTCCTCTCCTCTCCTCTCCTCTCCTCTCCTCTCCTCTCCTCTCCTCTCCTCTCCTCTCTCCTCTACTCTCCTCTCCTCTCCTCTCCAATCCTCTCCTCTCCTCTCCTCTCCTCTCCTCTCCTCTCCTCTCCTCTCCTCTCCTCTCCTCTCCTCTCCTCTCCTCTCCTCTCCTCTCCTCTCCTCTACTCTCCTCTCCTCTCCTCTCCTCTCCTCTCCTCTCCTCTCCTCTCCTCTCCTCTCCTCTCCTCTCCTCTCCTCTCCTCTCCTCTCCAATCCTCTCCTCTCCAATCCTCTCCTCTCCAATCCTCTTCTCTCCTCTCCTCCTCCCTCCATCACAGTTTGCCTTCATGTGTTGAATTTAAATAGCCCAATAACTCCCTCATGACTTTTACAGTCTCATCTGGAGCAAGGAGAGGGCCACAGCAGCCTTTTTTCTGTCTGTCTTCCAGTGACCTTGCAGTAGGAAGTTAATATAGTGTGTGTGCAGGTGTTGGAATGCATACACAGCATGGGCATATATATTGGAAGTATGAGGTCTATCATTTTGCTTAAGAAATTATAACTATAGATAAATATACAGGCATGGATGTATGTATTGATGGCTAATTTGTTTAGAGTGTCATTACATCTCAATCCTACAGAAGGAAAAGAAAGTTTTCTGTCTTTCAGTTTTCAGATTGGATCTAATCTTGATGCTTACTCAAGATAAGAAAACTACGTGTCACATTGTAATGTGCTTATTCAGTTCTAATTTGAAACATATGAAACAGAACAGAGTGCCGCTGGTGCTAATTCAGGCGATAAATGGGTTCTGGTGGACTAAAATGGCTACCAGTAAAGATTTTGTAAGCCCACTCTTTTGTTCTATTAACAGTTAGATAGATGTGCTCTACTGCATGCATACTACAGCCAATATTACACCAGTTCCTGCTTATCTTCCTGTAGACAGCTGAATTCAAAGCTGTCTCTTTCTATTTCTAGTCTAGTCTTTTTAGGCCTTCTTATGCCTGTTGTCCTATTTTGCTGTGAAACCTGGAACAACAGAATCATTCCTTTTATTCCTTTGCTTGAACTGATGATCGTTACACCTGACACACACAATGACACAAATGTATCGCCACACGGAGATATTTTAACTGTTTTGTCGCAGACAGATTGTTTACAGAATCAATTCATCACATGCATTTATCAAACCCCGCCTAACGTAAGATCCTAATAGACTCCAGAAGTCCTCCTCTAGGAAGATTCCAGTATTATATAATGAACCACTGGTGGGCAAAGAAGCACGCAGGCACAAGGAGTTGAGCAGACAAAGGAGAAGTTCAAAGAGAGAACAAGCAGACAGATGGGGTGGTTTATTTAAATCCAAGTGAGGAACATAGGGAAAAAAAAAACACAAGTGGAGTAGTTATTTTCTGATATTTAGAAGGAGACATAAGAAACAAATAATTTCTGTGAACTGATCTTCTATAACACAGGAAATTCTTTATTTAGCAGCTGTCCACATGAAGTGACTGAACAAAAAACTAGATTGTGCATATGTTATCTGATTGGTATAACTAATTCTAGCCACAAGTTGGTTTGTGACCGGTATTTAAAACAGACCAGGCTTGCATAAAATGAATAAATGGATGGTAAAGCTGGCATTAATTAACTTTCGACTGGAAGATTAATGGCTTTATTTGCTTGTTTTTTCAACCCATATGTGCTTATCAGTAGTACTGCACTGATTTATTTTTTTATTTGAAGTTTAAAGCTAGCAACATGAAGTCCAAATAGCGACAGGCTGTAGCATGTGTTTGGATTAGATCCCAAAGAGCGCTCGGATAGATTTTGTGCTTCCCCCACAACAGTTTGTTTTTTGTAAGATGGTAATGATGATGATGATGATGATGATGATGATGATGATGAAGGAGTTCTAGAAGTGTACGATCCTTGTCATTACATGTCGGCTTCCCATATCAGACTTGTTAAAGTTTAAAGTGCCACCCAGGGTTCAATTCAGTTAATTCCATTTTATTTATATAGTGCCAAATCACAACAAACAATTGTTTCTAGGTGCTTCAAAGCAATATTCTAAAGCTGCTTTTGGCTATGCCCTTATTAACAAGGGGTTGCTACAGTGGGTACCTCCACATGGTTTGGCAGATTTTTAATACTGGATGCCTTTCCTATGGAAACTTATTTCTGCCACTGAAAAAAAGAAAAAAAAAAGAAAAAAAATGAAATTTCAAGCTATTTTCTCATTTTCAATATCTGTTCTCAGAAGTTTAAATTTAAAGTTTAAATTTTGAGATAATAACCTGAAATTTTGAGATAGCATAACATAAGAGAAACCTGTAGCATGCACTGTATGGCTGTACAAAAAAGCTGGCTGGGTTAGATTCTGTGAGGAACCAGCAAGCACCAATTGGACTGAACAGATTTCTCCTAGCAAACAGAACCATCATGTACCAGTGTAACTATTCTTTTTAAAATTTTTTGGCCACAGGCTTTATTGACAGTAGAGAATGACAGGAAAGCGGCAGAAGACACGCAGCTAAGAAAGACAGGTCGTGACTCGAAGCTGCGCTGCCTGCGCTTCGCCTCGCAGCATACATCGTTGCCTGTTCTTTCTCTGAGCTATTCTTCAAGCAATTAAAAATCATATACCTCAGAGACAGCTGAAAAGTCAGATTAGAAAACCAGACTGGTACAATATTGCTTGTGAAAAAGCTGAGGCCAAGAAGCTAAGGGCATGGAGACAGTATAAACAAACAATTTAAAACACTGTTCTGCTACAATCAAGCAAGAAACAGGTACACCTATGTTTCTTGCAAAGCTATGTCTGAATACATTAGGGTTAAGAATAAAATGACTACTGACCTAAAGACTGGAATCAAAAATGAAAATGTAAAAGAAGTCCCAATTGTCATCAAGAAGACATCTGCCTCACTACAGAAAGTCGTCTTTTGGCCAAAGAAAATCCGTAAAAACCTATTAAAACTCAATATCACCAAGGCAACAGGACCAGATGCAATCCCAGCTAGGGCTCTGAGAAAGGCTGTGCCCGAGCTGGCAAAACCATTTGCCAAACTTTTCCAACTGTGTTTTGAAAATAAACACATGCCACAACAATGGAAAACTGCACAAGTTATTCCATGCTACAAAAAGAAAGATAAACATGATCCAAACAACTACAGACCAGTTTCTCTGCTTAGTATTAGTAGCAAGGTGATGGAACTAGTCATTAACATGGCAATATGGAAACATATTTGTAGATATAATCTCATCTCCAACAAACAGTTTGGCCTCTGGGCTGGTCATTCTGCAGCTGACCTACATCACCCAACAGCTATATAATGTAGTTGACCAAAAACAGGAAGATTCTGCCTTGACATCAGTAGAGCATTTGACAAGGTCTGGCACAGTGGCTTAATTTCAAAACTGGAAGCTACAGGCCTAGGGGGAACACTTCTATGGACTGGATTGAGGATTGCCTTAATGGTCGTATGCTGAAAGTGGCAATTAATGGGATTACCTCTACAGCTAAGGAAATCATTGTGGGGGTATCCCAAGGCTCAATCCTAGGCCTGCTGCTCTTCACCATCTATATAGATGACCTGCCTGACAAACTACAAAACTCCTTTGAAGCCTTTCCAGGAGAGTTGATGCTGTTATAGCTGCAACCAGTGTGCCGAAATCATGTTAAACCCTGTGGATTAAGAATGGGATGTCATTCAAGTTCATATGCCAGTGAAGGCAGACGAGCAAATGTCTTTGGAAATATAGTATATAGTATATATATATATATATATATATATATATATATATATATATATATATATATATATATATATATATATATATATATATATATATATAGATATATATATATATATATATATATATATATATATACTATATTTCCAAAGACATTTGCTCGTCTGCCTTCACTGGCATATACACTGAATGAGGGCATTGGAAATGAGTATTCTGAGGACTGAACATTTGAGTCAGAAGAATTACTTTAATATATCATACATACATCAATCATATCAGTGGATTAAGAATGGTATGTCACTCAAGTTCATATGAACATGTGTCATTGTCACTTGTTCATATGAACTTGAGAGACATCTCATGCGTGTGAAGGCAGATGAGGAAATACTTTTGGCAATATAGTGTATATAATAGTGTAGATGTAATGACAAATTGTTCTCAGTCTATTGTAATTAAAATCATTCCTACGCTAGAAACTACAAGTCTCTGGTCCATTTTTGTGACTCTCGTGTACTGTATGACTGTGCACATTTTCCCTTCTGTGATATCTACAGATGTGAAAGAATTGTTCAAGCTGTCATCTCTACTTCCATCAATATATACTGTAGGTAACCTCTTCTGGCAGTGAAACAGCATGAACTTCTGACATTTGACATAAACCACTTTTCCTATAAACCACTGCTTACACGGTAGACTTAGCTTTAATGGCATTTGTGAAAAATAGATACAAAATTTCACTGTCCATGGACAGGCTCATATGAGTAGTCAGAGCCTTAGGTATACTGTTATGTCAGAGATTTATCCCAAAACCAGACCGTACAAGTTGAAATTCACAGTCTCTGCCTCACGACATAAAAGCTTTGAGCAATCATCCTCAAAAATGGTGGTGACTCAAATGCTTTGCCGGATCTTTCTTGGTTAGAAACGTTCTTTCTCCTATTGTCTTTTCTATGCTGTGAACCATGTTACATGTGGACTGGACCATGTGTCATAATGCATGTAGATTAGTAAAACCCACATGTGTCATTCACTTGTTTAATGCAATACTGTACTCAGGAAGTAAATCTTAGTTTGAAACAAAATTAAAGAGACTTAGATTTCACTAGGTTCAGGCAGGTAAGGTTATGATAGCTGGATGTGAGCCTGAAGCTAAAAGGGCATGAAAGTTGTTATGCATCAAAAAGGGCAAAAGTGAAAAGGTTGACCCCATTACATTTTCCTATGTTCTTTTTACTCACTGTTTTAATTTAATCTACCAGGTATTGTCTTCATTACATTTTTCTGGCAATGTTCAGGGAGACTGTTTAATATTTGAACAATGTACCACAGATATGGGTGAGACAGTTTAAACTAGAGCCAGATTTACTAAGCAGTGCAAATTGGTGTGATGTTAGAATCTTCATAAAGCATCGATGGAAGTGCAAAGTTTTGTAGGTGCCTGAATTTATATCCAGGTAATTTTAATAATCACCAGTGCAATCTAACTAGAATAGCAGAAATTATATATAAAAAAGAAAATATCTCAGACATATCTAAGCATTCCTCTGGAAACAGGAATGCAGTCACATCAATGAATCTATATGTTATTGATTGAATATCAGAACATATCAGGGGGAACTCAGCAGACCTGCAGGACAGTAAAAGAAGAACACAAAAGATTATTTACCTACACAACCTGACCAATCAATCTGTAAAATAAGTTACTGACATTGTGCCACATGCTTAAATGTGCCAATTGGTCTTGTTTTTTGTTGTGTTTTTTTGCATGCTGTGTGATGCATGCAGAAATTTATTAAAATCAAAGGAAAGAATTTGACTCACATTCACCTGTGGGCATCAGATAAACAGACACTGCAACATCTTGGATTAAGATTCAGACATTAATCTTTCTCATTTTCTGTATGCTATATAATAGATAAAATACTAGACAGAAGTTAAAAAAAATAAATGAATGTGTATTTATGATGTTGCAGAGCTGCAAATGGCCCTGTTGACTGTAAAAATTAACACATCCCTATTTTAAGTAATGCATCCCTGGCTTGTATGCTTCTTGGATTCTTCTTGGATGCTTCTTATATTGGGAAAACCATATATTTGTGCCCTCCCTTGTTAAATTCTGCTCTGTTATATTAAAACAGCAGCGTTTCAGACCAGAAATATGCAGATTTCAGCTCCAAAGATTCAGACGATTCAGTGGAGAGCTACAGGACAGTGCCAAAGCTCTGGCAAAGTGTACACAGCAATCCACCCGTGCCAGTGACATGCCCATTCTGATAACGTCGCCCTGTGTCTTTCCAAATAATCCACGCTCCTAGTGGTAACTATTGCATATATAATGTTTTGTAAGATGGAAAATAAGAAATATTTTTATTTCCATGTTAAATAATAAAATTCCCTACTGTAGCTACTGTAAATCAGTAAATCCATCCATCCATCCATTTTCATTTTATGCAAGTCCGGGTTAAGGGAGGGCTGGAGCCTATCCCAGTTGTCATAGGGAAAAGGGCAGGGTACACTCTCGGCAGGTCGCCAGTCTATCATAGGTCTAACACAGAGAGACAGACAGTCAGCCATTCACACTCACATTCTGAATCACTAGTTAACTCCTGCATTTCTTTGGACTGTGGAAGGGAAACCAGAGTACCCAGAGAGAACACACATAAGCACAGGGATAGATGTACACAGGAGAACAAACTCAGTACAGAAAGGTCATTCTAAGTGTCACAAATTATCCAAGTTATGCTCATTTGCTAACAACTTTGTGACTGACAAGTTGATTACCAATTAGCATTTGGCTTCACAGTCAGATCTACCCCTTCCTCATATCCAGTTTCAAACACCAATAATGGCAATGGCAAAAATGCTCATCTCAAGGCTTCTTTTAAATTAGCTACATCCATGTTTCACACTGTTAATTGCCCCAACACAAATAAGGCTGAGAAGTTGAGAGTGACTCGAGTAAGCAAAGTAAAGACTAGCAGTGTTGCCGTTTGCCTGTAATTTAAAGTAAAGGTAATAATGCAAAGCATAATCCTTAAAATTTAAATAGTCTAGTTATAAAATAAAAAAATAAAATCACATTACATTTGTTATGAAGGTGGAATTATAGCAAGATTGTTTTCTGTACCAGGCCGTAAATAGATTAATTTCAGTTCAGTATTTAAGTACAAAAACGTTATTTGTTCCAAATCATCAAAGAATGAAGTAATGTTATGGAAAAGTTGCTGTTCTTAAAAATGTAGTGAGAGATTGAGAGTGTCCAGGCAGTATAAAAAAGCATAAAAGCACAGACATGGACATGGCAAGAGAAAATGTCACATCTCTGTACCAGCCAAAATTGTAGGGTGTGCTGCAAAAGAAGAAAAGCAAAAGAGGCAGGTAGAAGTCAGGAGGCAAGCAAGAGATGGACCTGCAACAGTGACACACCAGAGATGCAAACGCATGGCCTTTCTGCAAAATGTACCATACTCTGTCTTGCTACTAAACAACCTAACCTACAAAGGCAATGAAGTTTAGCCAGTCAAAATAGGATGGGAATGCAGGTTGGAAAAAAATAAACTGTCTACAGGGAAGGTAAAAAAAACCCCAACAAAAACAAAAACACTTTAGTATGTATCTCCTTGTTCATGAGATAACTCCGTGACAGTTATGTGTTGGTCAGTGTGATGGTTGTGGGGGCTTCAGCTTCAATATCTACTGATTGTTTTTATGTGTTTTTTGTGGGATTCTTTTTTCTAATGGGTGAGCACGCCCCTCACCTTTCCTGATCTATCCTTTTTCCCCCTTACCTGTTTGCATTCTTTGCATCATGATTGAGGCACTACAGTAGTTGTCCTCTTTAAGAGATTTATTTATTTATTTATTTTTTGTAGATCTTGGAGCAAATGCTTACATCACTCACTGCCTCCTCCTTTTTCCTCTCGCACAGTCGTCTCACAGCTATAACATATCGTCACCATTTCTCACATACTTGCTTCTGAAACTTACTCTAAAGTGAGCCACAGCAACCCCTGCATTCAGGTTGCCTTGTCAACTGATCGTCATCAAAAGCCCTTCATCATCTACACCTAGCACACAACCACAAATAGAGTTAGGTCCATAAATATTTGGGCATTCACACAACTTTTCTAAATTTTCCTCTGTAAAACCATTACAGTGGATTTTAAATCAAGATGTGATTGAACTGCAGACTTTAAGCTTTAATTTAAGCAATTTAACAAATATTTTGCATTAACCGTTTTAGAATTACAGACATTTTCATATATTTTAATAACCATTTTCAGAAGCTTAGAAATAATTGGGCAGACTAGCATACTTTATAAGTATTGTTTTTAATACTTGGGTGAAAATCCTTTGCAGTCAATGACTGCATAAATTCTAGAACAAATGGACATCACCCAATGCTGTGTTTCCTCCCTTCAGATGCTCTGCCAGGCCTTTAGTGCAGCCACAGGTCAGTTGCTGCTTGGTCTTTCTGCCTTCAGTTTTGTCTTCAGTATAGCCCAGAGTATAGCCCTGTAGACTTCAGAATTCATCTGTCTACTTCTATCAGTGACCTGGTTCCACTGGCAGCCATATATGCCCATGCCATGACATTGCCCCCACCATGTTGGACAGATAATATGATACGTTTCCCTCCTTCTCCATACTTTTCTCGTCCCATCATTCTTGTAACCAGTTGATCTTGGTTTCTTGGCTCTTTCATCTGTCCAAATATTTTTTTTTCAGGACTGTTCAGGACTTTTAGATGTTTCCTGACAAAGTCTAATCAGGTCTTCTTGTTCTTGAGTGTGACCAGTGTATTACACCTTGTTTCAAGCTCTCTGTATTTTGACTCTGACAATGATACATCTACTTCTTCAAGTGTTCTTGGCTTGGTTAGATTTTGTGAAGTTGTTTTTCTTAACTATGGAAATAATTCTGTCATCATCCACTTTAGCCATCTTCTGTGGGCTTTCAGGCCTTTTTTGTGTTGTTGAGCTGGCCAGAATGTACAGACTGTTGCTTTGGCCATCCTAAAGTCTTTGCTATCTCTCTGAGAGGTTTAATTCGTTTTTTTTGTTTTTTTTTAGCCTAATCATGGCCTCCCTCACACATATTGATGTGTCATATAGAGAGCTCCAGCTACCAAATATACCAACAAGTTTAATAATCTCCAGGTTGTTTATCTTATTTATTTCTCATGAAATAATGAGGGGTAAGGCTACAGCTGGCCATGCAACGGCTTTTCCAAATACTGTACAAATACATATCCATGTGCGTATATCTGTCGTTCTTCCCGTTTCTCTGATGCCTTTCTTTCTTCTCTTTTTTCTTTATCTTCTGTTCAGATTAACGTGAGTTGGATCTGCAGTCATTTTTGAGTACCTGCATTGGTTAATAATTTTTTTTTTCTTTTTTTGTCAGGCTCTGTCTGCACATAGTTAGCGTGACAGCTGGTTTCAACCCAATTACAGAGCACTGATGGTGGCTGAAAGGAGACTCTCAGTGTGGTTGTTATATAACAATTCACCTCAGAGACAATGTCAGTTAATGTGTCTTTCTTTCTGTCTGTCTGGTTGTGTGTGTGTGTGTGTGTGTTCCACAGCAGCTGCTGCCTAATGCACCATGTATTTGGGGATTCCCTGAACATTGTGCAATTGCTTATGTTGCTTATTATTTTCTTTTATTACATTTTATTACTTTGAGACAAACTACATTTTTTTTTATTATAGAAACTGACAGTTTTGAGCAGGTTGGTACTCTTTAATGATGGAATTTATTTAACTTATCATACAGCACTGTGATCCAACCCCACTCAAACCCCTTGCGATAAACAGTACATTTGAGAAGCTTATAATATAATTTTGAGACTTTGGTATTATGATGTTTATTTTTTCCTTTATGTTGTTCCTAGAGTGGTATCATTAATGTCACATTGCTAGCAGTAGACTTAATTTTGTCTCTCCCACATGATACCTTGTCAAAAAAAACAAAAGGAAAAAGAAGAAAATTAGTGTTTCTGAATAATTTATGAATTTAAACAATGATGTTATGGCACAAACATGTGAGCATTTGTAAAATTGTCACCTGAAAGTACAATGTGACATTTGTGATCAGGCAAGTGTGTGGAGCAGCTCTATTAGTGAAGTCTTCTGCACTATTTTTTGTCTCAGGCAGGGGGGGCTGTATGCCAGTTATGATGGTGGTGATGTTGCAGTGGCCTCAGCTTTGCCTTACTGTGCTCAAGGACATTTTGAGAGGCACAGAGAATGTACAATATTTCACTGGAGGGCAGCAAACTGCCCACTGCTTGTCAGACCAGGAACTTTACATCAAGGAGAAAGCAGCAATTATTAGTCACAGTTTCATCATTAGCACTTGTTCTTTACAGTCACAGAGCAGAAAGGGAGACCAGGAGAGGGAGGACTAAGCATAATGCAGTACATTACACCTTTTAGCATTAAAGGTCAATTAATTTTAAAGTTAAATATAAATACATAATATTATATTGTACATATTGTCCAAATTTGAAATCGTCCCTCAAAATGACTGTGATAATGTACATTATGTTACAAGTCACCTTTTGGAATTTATAGCTTAAAAATATTATAAATTATTTCCTTACAGTGAACCTTAAGCTAAGTGTCCTAAATTGAAAGACTCAAAAATTATTGATAAGATAGAGGGATGACAATACATTAGTGGACTGTAAATGGTATTTATACTCCATAAATACCTTGAATACCAAGATAAAGTGTGACTGTATATTGCACATAATGTTCAAGAATGCCATTTGCATAAAAAAACAGCAATAAATTAACAGAAAGTCAAAGAACAGGAGAACAACACATTATGCCATGACATGTCATAGACAGCAGCTGTTTGGTTTTATGTAAACAGCCTTCTTGGTATCTTAGCAATAGTAGATTCCTCTGTGATTTCTCAGGAGTTAGTCAGACGGTAAACACAATATACTATGGTGGTCAGATGCTCTTAGCATCTGGTTGTTGGGCTTCACGTTTTAATGCGGTTCCCATATGGTGTTTAAGTTCATAAAGTCCCATTAACTGTGTTATGCGCTTTAAATAAAAAGCTGTTAATTTTTGCAAAATGTGCACTTTCTCCTTGAATGTTTGATCAGATGTTACTCATTACTCACTGTCAGCTCATGAGGGGCATGCCAACAAATATGCAGATGAACTGGCACATACGCAGGGAATTAGACAGAAGGATAGCACAGCAGGAGAAGTTTTAGTCAGGTGCAAATAGACAGGAAAGCAAGAAGACTGCACAGAGAATGGCCATATTGGGTGACAGTATATAGACAAGTTAAAAGATAGGATGGGGCGGTAGTAACAGAAATGTTGGCCAGGTTTTTCCAGGATGCTAAAAAAAATCAATAAAAGATAGAAATCTCTAGCACTTCAGCTAAAGAAACTGAAGAAAGTTCATGCCTTTTATCAGGGTTTCATCTCAGTACATAACAACACCAATGGCTCCATTTGCAGCCACAACCTCTTTTCCAAGGAAAGAGGAAATCAATTGTGTGCATATAAGAAAGTGTAAATGTCTGTATGTTTGCATTCCATAAAAAGTAGAGCATCAGTTGCTTTGAAGTTACTCAGCTCAGGTATTAGCATTACACCTCACCTCTATCTACCCTCTGCCACGCACTTTCTCTGCATTCCCCTCTTTATTTCATGATTATATATCACTCATTCATACTCTTCCTTTCATCTATGCCTTCCTCCATCTTTCAACTTTAGTCCCTTGCTGCTTATATCCTCTGTCTCCCTCTTTCTCTCCTGTCTCCTTTGTACCTCACTCCCTCTCATCTCAATCTCTCTCGCTCTTCCATGTCACTGTAATTTAAAGATAGGCAACTGCAAGCCAGCAGAGTATAATACCACCATCACAAACACCATCAGTCACCAATATGACAACTTGAAGCTTGGACTACACAGCTTCACGTGGTCGGTAATAAATGCTGCACTGACTTCATATTAGTGATATACTACTTCATCCACAATTATATTTTTTTTCAAAAACAATAATATTTTCCTTGTAAAAAATATATCAGAGAGAATGGAAGAATGACTTGCAGAAAATGTTCACCTTGATCAGGCTCTAGATTGAATTAGGTATTGCAGCCTCCTGATCTTCCACTTTCTTTGACAGATTATTGCATTTTATAGTTTTTCAATTCTGTGATTAGGGATGCACCGATCCAACTTTTTTCATTTATGATACAATATTGATACCTTGAGTTCCGATCCAATACCAGTGTTAAAATATAGCTGCAATCAGCAATAAGGGGGCCAAGCAGTGAGATGCAACAGTTGTAAGAATAGCAAGGAAAAGATGTTCAGATCTGCCAGCAAGTTTTATAGTAAAACACACTTTTGTTAATTATAGCTCCCCCTCCCCAAATGCTTCTGCAAACCAAAATGAACTTAAACTTAATTTGTTGAATCAGCTTAACCAGCTGAAAAAGGCCAAAAAAAAAAAAGTGCTAAGTGAATGATAAGTCAAACAGCTCAAATTCTCAAGAAAGTACCGAAATTGAACTTGATTTGCTGAAATTGCTGTTTAAAAAATAGGAAACAGCAAAACATGTAGCTGAAGTGCATCAAAATGACAAACTGAAATAAATGCTGTACAAGCAAAACAGAGCTGAAACTAGCTCAGTTTTAATCTCCAATTTAACGGTTTAGTACTGCTTTTGCTGCAAAGAGGGGAGAAAAGTTAACATTGGAGTGAATGGCAGCTGTGGTGGGTACTCCAGCCACTCTCGGGCTCCGAATTTAAATTCTGTTTTGGAATTTTGTTTTGGAATTTTGGAACTGGCATTTGCCACTTCAGATATTTAGTTTCACAGTCTACGGGAAGCACAGGAAGTTATGTTTGTTTCAATTTTTCAATTATCTTACTATTAGTTTGGCCGATTAACTGATTTGCTGATAAACTTGGATGATAGAAAACCATTATAATCCTTGTTACAGTGCATACTGGCATTGTGATAGTGGCCATGTCTCTGTCTATTGTAGGTGGTCCATCTGGTCCAAAAGAGAATTACCTGTGTGATGTAGTTTCTGTTCTCATCCAAACACACCCACACGCATGCACGCACACACACATTTTGGGAGAGCGTTTGTTTGCTTTCATTGATGGTTTTGGAGTATCTTGCAGGCACAGATGTCTGCCTTGGCATGCAAACAGTAACACCAACACTGATTGGACCTGATCGGCAGGCGAGGGGTAGGGGCACAGTATAAAAGGTTTGAGAAAAAACAGAGAGGGAGCTACAGTCCAACCTCATGCTATCTTTTAGGTTTAGGAAATTAAGAACCCATCAAACACTGTCCATAATTGTAATTAATATGTTGGTTGTTAAAAATTTTCTGAGTTGGAATCACTTTCCTTAATCAGTTTTACTAAAATGTTGAGCAGGTTTGTTGAGTTGTTATGTCCAAGTGGCTTTGCCAGTGCTGTCTAACTCTATAACTTCAAAAACAGCTGGAGCTCTTTAACATACAGGACTGGATTCTGTGGAGTTAACACAGTGCCTCCACCCCACAGATGCATATTCACATGTTGGCAAGGTCTCTCACCACCATGCTGTGACAAGGTCGTGTCCTGCTGTTTCCAAGCACACTGTTGTGTCTGTTGTGTACTAGTCCCATCATCATAGCTGAATGTACACCTTGCTCACAGTCTGGCCAATTTAAGCAGTGTATTCCTCTAGTAGATTTGCTCTGTTGGCCTTTTACATGCACAAATTTGATGTTTGTTATAAAGCAAAGGTGAACTCTTATAGCATTAGCTACAGCCTTGGAGAGAATGAAAAAAATCCATGACCAAAATTGTGATTCAATCAGTTTTAATTGTGTGGCCTCATAATTTGCTGGATGGACTGACAAGATATTGATCAGCCATGCTATTAGTGTTTTTGGCTGACTGGGCTTTTTAATGTGATTATATTATCTGAATAAACCCAGTGTCTCTGAGGGCCATCAAAGAGGAATTATTTGCAGTATTGATGTTATGTAGTGCACATGATGGATAGACAGTATAGTCACTGCAGCATTCAACCAAATACAAAATGTTGCTTTGATTCCAGGTCCCCCCCCTGAGTGGGTGGGTGGTGATAAAGGGCAGCTGTGAGGCAATGGTTTACTTTGAATAATAACATCAATGATAGATAGATAGATAGATAGATAGATAGATAGATAGATAGATAGATAGATAGATAGATAGATAGATAGATAGATAGATAGATAGATAGATAGATAGATAGATAGATTAGCCACAAAAAGGTAGCAATATATGTAAGATCCACATGATAAAAACACGATGTTCAAATAGTACAGTGAAGGTAAATAGTGTGTTCATCTTTTACATATAGAGATTGTGCAGCTTTAATGTCAAAGGTATAAATAACTTCCTAAAAACATTTATGTTAGCAAAGCTGATTGTAACACAAATATTCACAAATATTGTAACACAAATATTCAGCCAAATATTCAGCCAAATATTCAGCCAACACAAATATTCACCCCCCAACCTCCCCCACTCCCCACACCTCAGAGAAGCCCACATCATCACGGACTCCCACCCCAGAGTCCCCCTCATCCCCCACCCCCACAGTCTTTTGTATTCAGGAGGACCAGGTGCTAAAGCAGTTCAGGAGTGTCAAAGCTCGCAAAGCTCCAGGTCCAGATGGTGTCTCACCTGGCACACTGAGACACTGTGCTAACGAGCTTGCCCCATTGTTCACGAACATCTTCAACTCCTCACTGGAGGCTTGCCACGTGCCTGTCTGCTTTAAAACCGCTACCATTGTTCCTGTCCCCAAGAAGCCAAGGATCACTGGACTAAATGACTACAGACCTGTGGCACTGACTTCTGTGGTCATGAAGTCATTTGAGCGTCTGGTGCTGTCCCACCTCAAGTCCCTCACAGCCCCCCTTCTGGACCCCCTGCAGTTAGCCTACAGAGCCAACAGGTCTGTGGACGACGCCATCAACCTGACTCTGCACTTCATCCTACAGCATCTGGACTCCCAGGGAACCTACGCCAGGATCCTGTTTGTGGACTTCAGCTCTGCCTTCAACACCATCATCCCTGATCTCCTCCAAGACAAGCTGTCCCAGATGAACGTGCCAGATCCCATCTGCAGGTGGATCATTGACTTCCTGACGAACAGGAAGCAGCACGTGAGGCTGGGGAAGAATGTCTCGGACTCCCGGACCATCAGCACCGGCACTCCTCAGGGCTGTGTCCTCTCTCCTCTGCTCTTCTCCCTGTATACCAACTGCTGCACCTCTGACCACCAGTCTGTCAAGCTTATTAAGTTTGCAGACGACATGACTCTCATCGGACTCATCTCAGACGGGGACGAGTCGGCCTACAGGATGGAGGTCAAACGTCTGGTGTCCTGGTGCAGCCACAATAACCTGGTACTGAACGCCCAGAAGACAGTGGAGATTATAGTGGACTTTAGGAAGCACACAGCCCCTCTACCCTCCATCATCCTGACTGACACCCCCATCACCACAGTGGACTCTTTTCGCTTCCTGGGAACTACCATCACCCGGGACCTCAAGTGGGAGCCCACCATCACCTCTGTCGTCAAAAAGGCCCAGCAGAGGATGTACTTCCTGCGGCAGTTGAAGAAATTCAACTTGCCAGCAAGGACCATGGTGCAGTTCTATACTGCCATCATTGAGTCCATCCTTACCTCCTCCATCACTGTGTGGTACGCTGGAGCCACCACTAGGGACAAACAGAGACTACAGCGCGTTGTGCACTCTGCTGAGAAGGTGATTGGCTGTAACCTCCCATCTCTCCAGGACCTGTACACCTCCAGGACACTGGGGCGTGCAGGTCGGATCACAGCCGACCACTCTCACCCTGGGCACAGACTTTTTGACCCTCTCCCCTCAGGCAGGAGGCTACGGTCCATACGGACCAGAACCTCCCGCCATAAGAACAGTTTCTTCCCCTCTGCTGTTGGACTCATGAACAATTACCCTAAGACTGTTACCACCACCCTCCACAAACGCTGATGACCCTATGTCTGTGCACCTGTCTGATTGCACTGATGTACATATTAGTGGAATATAGTTTACATTCTTTTATCTTTTAATTAGTCTCTGCACTGTATATTTTGTAAGCTCTAATATCTCTGTATATTTGCAATTTGTATACTTGTATATTGTCTTATAGTTTTTATACTTATTTGGTTTTTTTTGTTTTTTTTTCTGTAAGCACGAAGTACCGCAGCAATTTCCTAATGCTGTGAACCTGTTCACCCATATGGCAATAAAAACCTTCTGATTCTGATTCTGATTCTGATCTGTTGCCAAACAAGCTCCTTCTTTTTGTAGTCTATCATGGAGATTGCGAAATGGGTTGTGCATAATATAGATCTGTTTCTTCAGTGACCCCCTGATCCCCACTAACTCAAATGTCTCCAGGTTTTGACCAATGATAGTTCCGCCTTTGCGAATGAGTTTATTGATCCTGCTGGCATCTCTGGCACTGATGCTGCATCCCCAGCAGACCACAGATGGCACTTGGAACCACAGACTGTTGCCCAGCATCTTGTTGCATATAGTGAAAGATCTGAGCTTCCTCAGAAAATAGTGTTCCTCCTAAAGGATTGTTAAAAATTCCTGACTAGTAAAATCAATAACTGCTCACCGTTATCCGGCAAAGGTTTGCAATCTCTGACTTTGGTCGAGATGTGGGGTACCCCTGTACACCCTACCACCATAGAGTCTTTGGAGAACTTCTGTAGGTAGCATGATTCAAGGTTATCCTGGAATTCTGATGCGTGCAGAGTGAACAGAAATGGAAAAAGACACTCTCCTGTTGTACCCCTAGTTGAATAAAACACAGCTGCTCTGATAGATAATTAGCAAACCACAAAGAGAGCAGACATTCCCAGCCCAAGGAGCATCTAGATTCAGCTAGTCAGAATGTGATCAATGTGTGGCATGCTGGGTCGCTGATGTTACTGATTAAAAACGAAGGCACACTAGTCATTTAAATGACTAGTATAAAGTATTTTTACATGTTCTGTTGGCAACATATACCATGCAAAATTGTGCTTTTTGATTCGTGCCATAGAGCCAAAAAAACATATATGTAATAAAAAACATTAAAAACAAAACAATGCACACATAAACACACTTGGGGGAATTTTACTTTCTTAAAATAAACGTGTTAATGTTTACTTTAAGTCCTGGTGCTGAAAATGATTATTAAACCACCAGATGTCAGTTAACCTTTATTTTACTTTGTTTTTAATGATTACAGTCATCATTGCTTTTAGGAAATTACTACAGGGTAAAAGTAACCTTCTTTAATTTAAGTGTATGTGTGATCTGTTATTAAATATTTGCATTAAGAACAAATGAACTTGGACCAGAAATTGCTTTTCTATCTAGAGCTTCACCAGAGGGGATCTCTTTTGATTGTAATACAAAAAAATATATATATTACCTCCAGTAATTCAGTAAATGCAGCCCAAGTTTTCTTGTAGGGTGAGAGAGCCAGAGAGATTGAGTCAGTTCATTATTGTAAAGCTTTATAAGACAACAGGTGGAGAGGAAATGTATCACTGAGGTAGAGTGACTGCATAGAAAAGGTCATTTACTGTAGAATAAGAAAGGAAACAAGTGGCGAGATAGCAGCAGTGGCAGCAGCTTCACAGCTCAGCCCATCCTCCCATGACAGCACAGAGCAACGTTCCTCCTCTCCGCTTTGTCGTCAGAGCAGCCCCAGCCTCCCGCCCGCGCACAACTCCTCTCTGCTCTGCACCAGAAAGGAGCATTCTCTCCTCTCCCTCTTTCATATCCTCTCCCTTTCTCTCTCTCTCTCTCTCTCTTTCTCATTCTGTCAGTTAGTGTGTCCTCAGAATGAGGTTAGCAGCACCAGTAGCAGCAGCAGCAGCAGTAGATAGAGACAGCAGAGGAACAGTTACTGCAGCAGCCAGGAGAGGCTGTCCTTCAGCCGTGCACCATCTACCGCTGCATTCACCCCTGCCCTGAGAACGCAACACTCATCTCTGTGCTCTCTTTCTGCATCTCTCCCTGCTCCTCCCTCACCTTCTGTCCTCCTTGAAATTCGTCTTTTTGAATTTGCCTCCTTTCTCTCTCTCTTCCTCTGTTTCTCTGTAGCAGTGATGGGGGAGACCACCATGTAGAGACAGAGAGGCAGCGGAGGCAACAGCAGAACAGCAGCAATGGGAAGCCACACATGGAGCGGGTCTGGACTGCAGCCGTGGTGAGCCTGAGACTGACAGGACTTGCATCTACCATCATTGCCCTTCTCAGGACCTGACCACTGGGGCTGTCCAGTGCTTACCTGGATGCTCCCCACTTGTATTTTTTCATCCCCTCCGCTTCTCCTCCTCTGCTGCGCTCTCTCCTCTTCCTCTTTTCTTCTCTTTGATGGTTTTTAGTCTGCTGAAATCTGTCGTTCCTGAAACAGAGAAGCTATTCGTCAATTTACCCAAACGGATTTTTTCTGCTTTTTAATCCTTGTATCTGCTTACTTTTCTCTGACAAGATTTTTTTCTTCTTTTTGTTGCTGTTGCCTCATTCACACCTATTTTGGATTTTTTTTCTCCGAAGAGACTGAGCTCTCTTGTGAAAGCTTTTGTTTGATCTATAAGCAATAAGAAACACTAATCTAACTGACTTAACTAGCTGGCATCATGGGAGACATGTCCAACAGCGATTTTTATGCCAAGAACCAAAGAAATGAGGGCAACCATGCAGCAGCCTTTGGCTGCTCGCTCATGGAGCTGCGCTCGTTGATGGAGCTGCGTGGAACAGAGGCGGTGGTCAAGCTCCAGGAGGACTACGGGGGAGTAGAAGGACTGTGCAAACGACTGAAAACCTCACCCACAGAAGGTGAGTTTCACTTATTTATGCATGTGTGTGTTGGTGATAGTGAAAATGCACGCAGTGGTGTATATTGTACCAAAGGTCTCATCTTAAAGTATAGGTCCTCCTATACAGACCGCAGACTGTCGATTTCCAGTATCCATTTCAGTTTTTTTTTAATATGGGTTGCTATTTACTCTGTATTCTGCTCCTTTGATACCAAAATCAATGGTAAAAGCACAAACATGCAAAAACCTTATAAAGCACTTGAAGAAATGCGTAAGCACAACATCAGCGAATCACACAGGGGAGGGAGTCCCGTTTGAGGGGACTAATGAAGATTCTTCACAGCCAGCTAGTGTTAGACCTGTTTAGTATGCACAGAAATCTCTGTAGACAGTTTAGCCCCCCCCTACTCCCCCTCCCCCGCAAATGCATCTTACCGTTCCTTGTCATTCTCTTTTTCAGCCAATCAGCTATACAGCTATAGCCTTAAGGAGCAGGTCGCTGGAGCAACTCGGTAGAGATGGCCATGTGGGATGTGCTGTGGTTCTAGCAAATATAGACCGGGCATGAGAGAATTTAGAAGGCAAAAAAAAAAAAAAAAAATCCAAATCCTAACCTGTTTCCTACTTCTTATTTTCAGTATTAAAAAATCAGATAAATATTTACATGCAGTGAGATACCAATATGTGTTTTTATCTTTTTGCCATAGAGTGTTTAGTGTGCTAACATTACTTTGTTCTTGCAGATTTCAGTTAAGAACATGATGCGAAATTGTAGAAAATCCATAATGGTGGGTGTATTTATATCAGCTCAATCAGCTAAATTGTTTTTAATGCATTCCTACCTTAGCTTTGTCATCATATACCATTCATTCAAATATGTACATGAGTACTTATTCTATTTTTATGCGTAACTTATGCTCCTACTGCATACTGCAGTGATATTGGATTTTGTTTTTATTGCATAATCCCCATGAGCATAAAAATGGACCTCTTGAATAGCTATACCAGTCTATTGAATATTTATAACAGTACCTAAATCATGTACCTCCCCTGACATTAGCATAATTGATCAGCATTCATGTAGTGTCACCAGTGTGACATCAGAGGTACCCTGTAACCTTATAGGCTGATACCCAAAGAAGATTGTGTTTCCTGATCGTCTCATTTCAGTAAGACCATTTCTAGGTCAGCTCATGGTAATGCCTGCGAACTATGCAATAGCAGAGTAAACTAGATAAATCCAGGCAATCTTTCTTATTACACAGTTAAAGAGTGGATAAATATCACATTAAAAAGAGATGGAGGAAAACAAAATTGCAGATGAACACTGAAAACTGAATCAGATAGAACACTGATTCTTACCCTTCTGTTTTCTCAGTAACCTGGTTCCTTGATGTATACCTACACTCATGACGTAGTGGTTGACTGTGGGGGTGAACAGCTAAGATTTCCTTTGGCCAGCCAGGTGGTGAATGGCATGTGCCATTCAGGGGCTGGATGTGTTGTCAGGCTATGGCTTGGTTTCCAAGAAGGGGTGGCATTGAGCTGCTTGGTGGATGACCTGTTTTTCTTGAGATAGGAAAAAAGACTGTTGGTGGATACGACTGTTTTCTCAAGAGACTGTAGGAAGATGCAGTAGGCCCACCTTGGTAGAGCGTAAAGAATTATGAAATAACATGTAGGGCAGTGTTGTCCTTCGAGGGTTGGGGGGGATGGAGAAGTGCTCAGGGAATTCTTTAATGCTGTGAAAAGGCAAGAGTAGGAGGGTCCTTAACCAGACTTTTTGAGAAAGTTGAAGAAAAATATAAATATATGTGGAAGCCACAGTATACTCAAAGCAAGTGTCCCCAAAGTTACAGCGGTGAGCTTTTCAGAAAAACATGACTGCACATTTAGATAAAATTCCTTATCTAGAGAACAGCCAGTAAATGTTGCAATATATTCATTATTAAAAGGGTAAGCTAAGTTTATATTGTGGCAGTATAATAACCTTGTGCTCAATATCCAGTTATGGTAGAAAAGAGAAGCAGTGACTACTGCTCCTCACCATATTTGCAACATGAGTAGAAACAATGCTGGCAGTGTTACAGTGACACTGAAATTAAATTGAATTTGAGCTAGCAATAAAATTATCATAAAAGACATAAAATTATAATTTCATTTTCCCGTTCTCATGAGCATTGTGATTGCAAGTTTGAATATAGCATTTTATCAGTCAACTAAATACTAACCCAGCATCACAGCATGCAGATGTGCAAAAATAATAATAATAAAAAATTAACTAATGAAATAAAAAGGGAAATGTTGTAATCATTAACATACTGTCATCTACAAAGTACACCCACACTTAATTAACTCAAAATGTTAGACAAAAGAAAATGAATCTACTTAAGGAATGATTAAACAATGCATCTCATTTAAAAGCCTATCAAGTTCTCAGGTAAAACCATCCTTCAAAATATACTGCCTTCTGGTTGATACATCCAGTTTTTACAATAAAATAAATCAGTGAAGTTGAAAAAAATAATGTCTTTGTGTAGCAATTTACAGTACATATGAGTCATATGCTGACTGCATTACTCAAAATAGTACAACCTCAGATGTGTGCAGCATTAATTATTAATTTATTATAGATGTCATTTAATGGATTTACTCTGAGTACTTTGCTTTAGCTAAAGGAGGTGCTCCCATAGCATATTTGTTTATTGCTACTTTTAGCTGCACCCTCAGTCACAAGGGGTCACCACAGAGTGGTGAGAGCTCTGAGTGTTTGATCTGGTAGATTTTTTTTGCCAGATAGCGTTCCTGACATAATCCCCAAGGGATTTATGTCTCCCCCTGAGATCAAACCAGGGATCTTTTAGTTATATATATATGGATCAGTCCATTTAACTGATCCATATATCACTGACTTGTCCATTTAACAAGTCAGTGTGTTTTGGTTAAAGTCTTAGCCTTCATGCTATCAAGCACGATGTCTTCTCCCTGGCACCTGGTTATAATTAATTTTTTCATAATTACTTTTTTCTTTGACAGGATCATTGACTAAATGTAAACCAAGTAATGGTGTGTGGTACTATTTGTAGCTGTTTTTATGTTTATGCAATGTTGGTTGCTTCATAGGACATAGGCTATTTCAGAAATATGATCCTGGTAATTCTTTTAAGTTATTTACTAAGGCTTGCTGTCATGTGTATTGTGTAATATAAATGTGTCCCATGGGCCTGTGTTCAATCATAAGAGACCCTTGCGGAAGGCTATTCTAGCATTGTTGCTACAATACATTAACCTGTGTTTGGAAAAAACAACTGGGTCTACCCAACCAGTGGACAAACAGTTTAACCCACAGCAACTCTTCAAAAGTAATCCAATTCATGCTTGGTCACACACTGTCACACACACACACACACACACACACACACACACACACACACACACACACACACACACACACACACACACACACACACACACACACACACACACACAATAATACACATTGTGCATACAAAATCACAGCACATACCATAGTTGTATGTATTAAATTTAAAATTCCTGGGTTCTCTGGTTCTCACCCTTCAGTTTTTCAGTTACCTCATTCCTTGTACATTTACTCAGGATGTAGAGCTAGACACCTAGCTTGAAGGTGTTGTACAGGTGAAGAGCTTGTTTCACTCAGGCAGCCAGCAGGTGAGTAACATTAGTCATTCAGGGGTTAGATGGGTTGTCGGGCTACAGCTTAGTTTCCGAGAAGATATGGGATGCAGCCGCCCAGCATATGACCTGCTTTTCTGAAGATAAAAGAGAAAGATGTTTGGTGTATGTTGACTTACTAGTTTCAAAAGAGACAGCAGAGAACTGCAACACATCAGTAATCCTCCTCAGGAGGAACAAGAAATTGTGAGCGATTGCTCAGCTGTTCCTCAAGGGTCTGGAGGATAGAGAACTGCTCAAAGCATTGATAGTTTTTGATGCTGAGAGGGAGGGTAGGAGGATGCGTAGCCAAACCTTGCAGGGAAGCAGTTGTAAATATAGATGGGATTTGATCCCACATTTTATAGACAGTTTGTCCAACTCGCAAAACTACAGTGGTAATTTAAAGCATTTTATATTTAACTGGATGTTGTTTTTTTGTATGACTAGCCACCATTTTTATGACTTTAAATTTGTTGTCTGGGGAGTCAGAGAATCAGTATGACCTCACTCACCAAGATGATGGCATGATGTGCTACAATATTTGCTTCCTGATGAGAAAAAGCAATAAATACTGATTATTACAGAAGAAACTTTGAAGAGGCAACAGTAATAGTAAAATTCAGATTTTTTTTTACATAACCTGTGTTACAGTATAGCATTTCTGAAACTGATTGATTTTATTTCATTTCCTCACCCTCACACCATTTCTACAGTATCACCACACCTCATTTACAACTTTCAACCTCTGCTTGGCCCTCACTCTGTCTTATTTTATTCTTTACACATAGACACAACTCCAAGACCTGCAAAGACAGTTTCACACAGGTTTTTGAGTCCTAACCAGATGCTAACCTTAACTGCGCTGTAATTCTAGTATATTTAACATGATAATATTCACAGCTTGCTCAGTTTAATACAACTACCTCATGTCTCCTATCCACTATTTCTTTGCTTCTTCTTCACTCCACAGAAAAGTAATAGAACTATTTCAGGCTTGCATGGCTCTGAAAAAGCAAATTCAGTTCATTCTATACAGACAATGTCAAGTTGTTCAGGTGTGGGGGTGAAATTTTTCAGTTCAGTCATTAGAATTGAAGGTGAGCAACCAAATGTGATCTTTACTGCAAGAAAGAAAAAAAATTAACTGCAATTCTTAACATGTTGAACTTCTCCTTTTAAAATATAACTTTAAAATGGATAAAATTATTTGCTCTCACTTTGCAATGCTACCATGGATTTCGTCATGCTTAAATCTTCCTACTTCTAACCTGCCTTTGTACATCCTAACCCCTTCTCCTTCTTCCTGCCTCCTCCAGGTCTGCTCCTAATCAACCCCCCCCCCCCCCCCCCCCCCACACTGCCCTTTATATCCCTCTGTCATCCCATCCCTATCTATCACCACACCTTACCTCTCCTCATTCCTCTCTTGTCTCTATTCTGCTCCCATTTCTAATTTAGTGTACTGGTCGGTCGCTGGTATCCCAGTGGGCCAGTGTACAGCGTAGCCTAAATAGACTTGTTCTAAATCTATAACCTTCATCAACTCTCTCTTCTGTTCTCACTTCTTTTACTAAGTTAGCAACAATATAAAGGTGCTGTAAAAGGAGCCCTAAATTTTTAAACTTGTCTTTGGCTCTAACCTATTAAAATATTTTCCCATGTAAACTTGACATTTTATTTATGTTACTCTACCTTTTTTTGAGACAAAGATGTATTAGAGTTAATTTGATTTTAAGCTTATTGGCCTCTGTATAACACAAATAGTTGGCTTTGATAGGTGAAAAAAATGGCTTTCACAAATGCAGGTGAGCACAGATCCAAGAAGTGTACCACTGGCAGTAATAGCAGTGGTAGAAGGTAGCCAGATGACACATTGTGGATGGTACCTGTACTTCTCCATGGGAAAACTTGGTTGAGAGGTCTTGAGTAAAGCGTTCCATCTCCAAAGTAAAAACTAGGCTTTTTCATCAGAATGTAACTTGAAACTTGAAACTTGCCTCCACACATAAACATACAAGTTAGAGTTAGAATTACACAGCATCAAAGCCCTTCTAGAAGAAAGCCATGCAGACATTTTCAAGCATCTCCTCACACTTATTTAGGTAGTTTATTTTGAAACATTATGTAAATAAAGCAAGGGGAAAAAAAAAAAAAAAAAAAAAAAAAAAATATATATATATATATATATATATATATATATATATATATTTTTTTTTTTTTTAATTTATTTTATTATTTCTCTTTCTTGTAAAGTTACTGGCATGCTCATTCCCAGTCCCATTTTTCTTTAACGATATTACCCTTTATGTGTCCTTGTCTTACTTCAGCATAGTGTGAGAGTCATTTTACAGTCATTTATGAGCGTGAGAGTTTGTCTTATACTGTACCTTCTCTCCTCTGCTGTCATGTGGCCGGGGGTGGGGAACGACTTTTAAAGGGCCGGAGGTCTTTTTTGTCTTTTTTTGCAACCTGACCTACCTGACCTTCAGATAGAATGCATTCTTTAGTCATTTCTGCACTGGCTTCATTTTTCTGACTAGGAAGCTGTCTCTTTGCTGTCTGTGACCTGAGCTCAGAGTACAGTAGCAGAGGAGAAAACATTATAGCATTACTTGATTTAATGACAACTCATTAGCCTATTGCAAATTCAACAAAAGCTTCCAAACAAGTGCTTATTGAATCTAAGATAGACAGACCGAACCTAAATGTTTGTAAGACTGAGGACAGGGACACTAGTTCTAGCTAAAATTTTTGTAGCCCTGCTACCAAGTCACACCTGAACCACCCGACAGACACAGGAGGACAGGCTGTAAATCTGACTTTATTCATACGTTATTCAACAGTGGTTAACACTTTCCTGAATAGTTCATAGTCTCAGTCACTAGTTTAATGTCTTACTCGATACAACATGAGTCATCATTTTGTAAATTATGGTCCCCGTTGCAGTCAAACGGGAGGCTGTGCTTTAGGGTGGGCTTAACATTTGGCTACAGTTTCTGATTCAGATCCTCCTCTTGCTCCTTATGTCCAGTTTTATAAACACCAAGATGACAGCAGCCAAACTGCTTAGCTCAAGGACTCAGAAGAGAACTTCTCTAACCAGGGGTTCCATCTTTTATATACAGTTTATGACTTAATTTCAAAGGAAAAGCATATGTTTTAATAACACTTATTAACAAACAGTCCAATTTATTTTCTTCAAAATATCATAATGCATTGCTTCCCTGCCCCTCAAAGTAATCAACCTTATGGAAACACTGATTTCCTTCTGTAATATTGAGAGTGCAGTGCTACTGTTACTGCTCTTAATCCTTCAACTGCACACACTTAAGTCCCTATGTTGTGTACTGTTACTGTACTGAGGTCTTTAAAAATTCTATACATAGCTCAGGAAACTGTTTGCTCCCCTCATCTGTCATCTGTTTTTCTCACTTCCTCTTTTTCTTCACCTCTCCTCTCTCTTTCCCTTCTGTGACTGCAGAGTTCAGTTGAAACACACCACCTGTTCTCCCATTTCATCTTCTTTAGTTCTCATTCTAGTGCATTCACTTCCAGATCCCCTTTGTTTTCCTCCTTATTTGTGTTCTCTTCTGTGAAATAACATTCACATTTCAGTTTGCATTCTGACATTTCTGCACATTCTTCTCTTCTGTTCTTAACCTTCATTATTCTCGTCTATCTGTCCCTTATCACACCTTTCCTCTTCACTCCCTTCCATATCCACCCTCTTTCCATCTCTCCATCCCTGATGATCATACTAATCACGTCCTCCAGTTGCAGCACCATGAGCACATTCCCCTCTGACGCAGTCTATTTAATCTCTGTCCCACAAGGGATCTCTTACATGGTGCTGCCGTTTCTTTAATAAGGACAATTTCTCCTGCTCTGCTCCTCTTGTATCTGCCCTCCTCTTGCTCCCTCCTCCCCTAGCGACTCTGTAAAAGGGCTGGAAGAGGTAGGAAAAAAGAAAGACAGGATGAAATTGGAGGCAGTGAAGAAGGGAGAGATGGCTCTCAGAGGACAGATTATAAATGATACACAGCCATTTTGCTCTGTGAGAAAGCAAAACCACACTGTGGGCAGACACACATACACATGTACACCAGTACTCACACAGGTGTTCTGCAGTGTAGTAGCAGTGACCTTGAAGCAGTAATCTGGCACAGCAGTCAATCACTGCAGTACCAATCCATATGCAATATTAAGATTTACAGTGCTGTCCTAATGAGTGGTTCAGATAATACTTTGGGATTTCATGAAAAAAGGCTTTTCAATAATTCATCAATTCTTTGTAGATCACTGATAAGCAGTAATCATATGAAAATAACACGGGCTTGCTACAGTTGACTCACAAACAAAAATCTCTTTGGTGTCTTTTTCTTGAGTAGTTATTTTTTTCATTACTGCAGGTGTTATGAAACAGTGAACAGTGAATTAAACTGTGCATCATAAGATACATACACAAATTCAGTTAATAAAGATTAGAACATTTTATAAAGAATCCTATCAGTAATGTGACATCAGGAAAAAGAACCATTCAGCTGTACAAACATTTGAACCTGAAAGCTTGATGGTATACTGTAACATGAGAAGCCATCTTCTTCTCATGCCATCAAACCTAGAGATAAAAGGTTTGATGGCATGATATAAAACAGAAACCCATAAAGGTTCACCCTGGCAACCTCAGTGATTCCTATTAAACATTGATTAAAAAATTAGGAAAATTGCTAGTGATAGCTAATAAACCATTTGTATGGCTTATTACAAAGTAGTGCAAACTTTTTTAATTTGGTGTAATAAAAAAGGACTAACAGATGTTAGCAAACAACAATAATAATGCCTGGCGAATCTTTCCTCTGTACTCTGAAGTGCAATCATTTCTCAGAAGCCTAGACTATTATATTAGGGTTTGATCGCTGTTCCTAGAGAAGTATACTCTGAGCTACATTGGAATTGTTACGTAACACAGTGGCCTTGAATGTATACATTAACTGTATACTTCATTATTGATTTCCCTCATAACAAATGTGCAAATTTCAGTTGAAAGTTAATGACAATGAGGTGAGTCTGTGTTTGTCAACATGGTTAAATGCGATCTCTGAGACACTTACTGTTGCGGGAGCCACAACAGAAATGGTTCTGATGATGCTGGCAGGTCTTTATATGTGCCTGTCTGGACAGGTTTTTGTCAACATGATAACAATCGAGAAAGGTACAGTCACCAAACTTTACAAATTGAAATGAAAATCAAAGCCCACTTAAAAGATGGGTGCAATCTGACCCATGAGTACTGAGTAAAGGGCGTGTGTGTGTGTGTCCTTGTTGCATATAAGTGCATTTCTCTGATGAAATCCCAGTTTGAGAGAGACTGTCAGAAAGATACACATACACAGATGCTGGGCATGTCCCAAGAGATGCCTGACTGAATTAAGAGGACAGCTGCCAAAAACCAGACTCTACTGGCCTGCTCCCATGGAGCCTGGTGCTGACTCATGACAGTATACAGTATGTCGGACTGTGTGAGTTTATAGTATAGTGTGCAGATTGGTACAGTAAACATGACAGAAAATGTAAAACATCTTGGTAGAATCTAAAAACTGACTGATTAAATTAATCCAGTGCTAATAAAAACAACACACGTATATTAGGTAATCATTTTTATCACTCATATTTTTATTATTTTATTATTTATTGTCTGAGGCATCTAGAAAGGAATGCATTTTAAATTTCGTTGTGCAACTTCTGTGTACAATGACAATAAAGATTCTGATTCTGATTCTGATTCTGATTCTGATTCTAGGTGTCCTTCATATATCCATGTGGCTATAATATCATGTTTCATATCTTCATTTGAAAAATAATTTACAGGTTATTGTGACTGTCCTTGCACACAAATATTGTCCACGTGCTGCACTATTTAGAAATTATTCACTTTTGCTCTGAACTCCATAAAGTCTGGCCTTCTAGAAGTATTTTTGCTCTTTGTCCTAGGTTGCTGTGGTGTATATATACATGCAGTATGTGCAGTTCTTGTCCCTTGAAATGTCCTAAATCTGAACTGCTGGAAATCAGAAGTATGGATAGGGAGTTGACAGACATGGCAGTGCTTTTAGCTAGATATGCAGAGTCCGGGTCTATAACCGGCTTGTTTCTCTCCATGTCAGCTCTTTTCCTGAGCTGACCTCTCTCCTCTCTTTTCTCCCGCTGTGGGGCAGAATAAGGGTGTTACCACTGCTGCCAAACAGACAGACAGCATTTCCTTCTCAAGGGCACATAAACAGATACAGTCTTGAACCAGAGCCAGCCTTGCCTTGCTCAAGGGCACAGAGCAGCTGTCTCTCAACTTTGAGTTTACCAATACTTTAGAAGTGTATAAATCAGAAAAGACAAGCAAAAACAAGGATATGGAATTTTTTTTTTTTGGACCTTTAGAATTTATCTGTAAGCCCATAAAGGAAGCAAAAGCTGTGTATTTTTATTCTTACCTATGTGACATGTTGAGATCAGGTTTTAACTCATTCTTCACCGGGCAATTTTGTACATACCAAACAGTCTTGTTTTCCCTTTATAATGGTAGCATTACAAAGCACAATTTTAAAGAGTTCATATGAACTCTGAAAAATTTTAAAGAGTTCATATGAACTCTGAAAAATTGTAATAATATCTGTAACTACTTTGGAGACATTTCACAAACTTAATTAATTTACTGAAAATCCATACATGTTTTAACCACTTATCCAGCTGTTGTTGTAGCTGTTGTGTTACTGGAGCCTATCCAAGCTGTAAGAGGCGGGATACACCCTGGACAGTTTTCCAGTCCACTACAGAGCTTACACAGAAACAAATGTTCACGCTCACATTCACACCTACACCTACAATTTAGAATCACCAAATTATGCATGTGTTTGGACTGTGGGAGGAAGCCTGAACACCTGGAGAAAACCCACGCAGGCACAGGGAGAACATGCAAACTCCACACAGAAAAGCTGGTTCAATGAGTTTAGTTTGTCTTCTTCTGTGAGACAAATATTATACTGTCATTTTAATATTTCACTGCAGAAGCAGAGCAGAGGTTTCTGACATAACTTCACTTACTTCCAAGGTGCAGAGAGGAGAGAATAAAGTCTAATGAACAACACTCGAAGCATAATAAAGAACTTTGTTGCTCTGTTATATGTGCTTCAAGTGCTGCAGTACTCAATCAATGAATAGCCTTAAGCAGGCATTCACTGCAGTAGGGAAGTAGGTGGGGAAACAAAATGTCTAAGTATGTCTGTATCACTGTGTATGTTAGAAGCACACTAGGCAGTGTGTCCATTTGTGCAGCAAAACATTCAATAAGGATGCACTGGTCATGAACTTCAGGACCTATATAGATACAAATGTTCACAGTAAAAATTTGACCAATAGCCAGTGTATGTTTAGTTGTTTAGATTGTTTTGATGGCACAATGGGAGAAACAAGCAAAAAAAAAAAAAAACAAAAGACATCTTCAGGGAATAAAATTCACTAAATAGGTGTACTGAATAAAAAATTTTCAGTACAGTTTTCTCCAGGTTTTCCGGTTTCCTCCCATATCCCACAGACATGTTTAGGTCAGGTTCATTGGTGGTTCTAAATTGGCCGTAGGTTTGAATATGTGTTGAGTGTTGTTTGTCTCTGTGTTGACCCTTTGATTGACTAGTGACGTGTCCGGGGGTACCCTGCCTTTCGATCTCTGATAGCTGGGATAGCTGAATAGATTGATTATTATGGCTTAGCATTTAAAAACATTATTTTGGCTTTCTAATCCAATTTCCTCCACCTAATGATCAGAAACCCAAACTGTGTATTTTCCTTGTTCTTCCAAAATGACAGATGACAAGGGGTGCATTAGAGTGTGTTGATTTCCCTCACCTGTTATGACTATTTCATGACTCTCTCTGGTAGTTTGAATTTTAATAGCTGTCCCTATTGTGACTGGAGCTTATCTGAGCCCCTGGGCGAAACCAGAGACTAACACCCAGATGGGAGACAGCAGATAGACCACTGTCACTCTCCCTTTCAGCCTCTTGGCCCTGGATGCTCTCTCTTTTCACTCCCGGGGGGGAAGGCTTGTGGATTTGTGTGGGTGTGCATGCGCCGGGTATGTGTGCAGTTAGAAATGTTTTTGTCTGTATGCTCTTAATTGTCATAGTTGGATAAAGCCATAGTGACAAAATTAGAGAAGTCAAGACTATTTTAAACTAAATTCTTTGAATTTTATTTTTTCTTTCAGTGCAATAAAATAGAAAGCCATTATTATTTTTCTGATAAATGCTTTAAAATAAAGTAATTTAATTTGAATATATACTGTTACACTAGTTTATAAGCTCACGCATGTCTTGCATAATCAAAAAATTATCCACTTATATTTCTGCCATTATGCATACACCAGCTTATATATAACTACACTGACAGCCTGGTCACACATGAGAGGAGTAGGCAACACATGTGTTTCTTCCATGTATGCGTGCGTGCGTGTGTAAAAGAGAAAGTGAGAAACAGATGGAAAAAAGTCAGGGAGGGTTTTGTTTTTTTGTTTTTTACAGCCACTAGACACCTACAGTACAGCTTTCATTTGTTTGATTGTCTGTAAGATATATAACAATACAGTAGTGATGACATTTTATCAATAGAAAGCATGACTGACTTCCAAAAAACAAATAAATAAAAAGCAAGGACTCAGTGAATTCACGTTAACTGGATGGGCGAGGAAGAATGACAGATACATGGTAGATTGATTGACTGAATAAATGGTTGAATGGTCTGGAATTACAGGATGAAGTTACTGACCTCATTACACTTTGCCCTTATCGCTAAGCAGTTGTGTCTAAACACATTCGCACAGTCTCATTTTCCCCTCCAAAGCAAACACACACACACACACACACACACACACACACACACACACACACACACACACACACACACACACACACACACACACACACACACACACACACACACACACACAGAGGCTGTAAACAGATGTCTCATTAATGTTGTGTCCACATCTAGGGCAGTGGAGCCAGCTAACTTTACAGTACTCTCAGGTGGGGGAACAGATACACTATTGACTAACAAATTCAGTAAGCGATAAGTATTTTTCTTCTGGTTCTGGTCACTCTTGAACACTTGCAGTGGATTCATTAAGCACATTGGATGCACACATACATGCATACACATGACAAAACAAACAGAAACTGACCTTTTAAGATAAGTTTCCACAATTCCAAACTTTTTATTTGTTTGATTCAGAAAATATTTGGAAAGTTTGGTTCGATGCAACATCTCTCTCCACTAGATGCAAGCATGGCATAATTGTTAAGAATGAGATTGCACAGAGATCTTAATACGATGAATCATGCAGCTCTAATGTACGCCCCCATTTGTGGTGTGGACCTCGCTCATGTGCATCATTTTCACAGAATAAATAACCGTGTAATGAATTTTGAAAGGGACCATATGAACTGCATATGAGTCACTAGGAGCCTGCATTTCCCCCCCCTACATTTGCTCTCAATGTGCTACTTTTCCAAAAAGATTTTCAAAGAGGTGTAAATTAAACCTCTGGGCATTCAAATTCTGTGATATGAGCAGCTATCACTTTTGCAAAGAGAAGTATTTCTTGATTGATTTTCTTGTTGTTTTTTCTGGAAAAAGAAATGGCACAAAAGTATCATCATGGATCCATGTATACTAGCTCATAGTATAATAGCTTTAAATTTAATATTCAATGCTTTATTTATGTTTTTAATCCTGTTTATTTTGTTCCATCTTTGTTCAATCATCACTGCACATATTCCTTCCAACATTTATGCTGATATGTGCTACAAAGTACAAATGATAAGTAATTATCAGTTATCCTGCAGAGTGCCTGGTGTGTATGTTTTGTGTATGTGTATGTGTTTGTAAGAGAGAGCGAGCTGTGAGCTGTGTTGTCTCACTCCACTCTGCCATTTCTCGCATGAGTCAGACTCATAGAGCACAGTGCCTGACAGCAAAACTCACCCACTTGTACAGCTGCCCCCACAGACTCTCATGCACACATGCGCCTGCACACACACACACACACACACACACACACACACACACACACACACACACACACACACACACACACACACACTCACATGCGCACGCGCATGCATGCATGCACACACACACATTGAATATTTTATTTTCAGCATTGCAACATACATTTAATTTTGGTTGTTGGGAAACTGTTAAGAACTGCTCTGCCATTTAAGCCTTTTAGTTAGTAGCAAATTATATAACACCAGGTGACGAAGTCAAGATTTAGCATTTTATTTGTCTTTATAATAAAAGCCTTTAATAGCAAGTGAAAATTGTGTTTGTAGTGAGCTTGTAGCTTAGCCAAAAAGTAAGATGTGGACCACATTCTAGATGTCTTAGAGTAATGATTTGACATTTAGGAAAAACATAGTAACTTAGCTGAGTTCTCCATTAGTTGCATGGCAACCAGTCCAGTAAAAGCCGACTCGTAAACCCTAGTAGAATGTGGAATTCTTTCTTAATTAGTGAGTTTTAGAGGTGCTGTTGAGTGGATTTTGCTGCATTTGGACTGAGCCAGGTTAACTTTAACCTCATTTTTTAGTCTTAGTCATACTAAGCCAACAAACTACCGCTCTAGCCACATATTTACCGCTCAGATGCAAGAGTGTTGTCTAGCACTCTACAAAAAAACAAATGTATGTAATGTATTTCCTAAATGTCAAGCTTCCTGTAAATGACAGCTCCTTTTGGCACTCTGTTGCCTGATTAAAAAAAAAAAAAAGTTGATAAATAGTTGATGAAGCACAGTGTCATATTGCAGAAAGATACTATTATAGGCTGTAGTATGGAGTCACATACATACAGTACTGCACAAAAGTCTTGAGCCACTCCTCATTTTTTCACATTTTTCCAGGAAAATGGGAAGCCGGTGCAGTAATGTATTGAAACATGTTCAAACATACATTGAATACAGTATATAAGGCAAAAAGAGAATTTGTACATTTCTAACAAGCTAGAAAGTCAATATTTGGTCTGACCATGTTCATTCTTCAGCAAACCCTGAATCCTTTCTTGTTGTTTCTTTAAGTAGTCTTCAGGAATAGTTCTCCAGGTTTCTTGAAGGACATTGGATTGGATGTTGGCTTCTTTTTGTTCCATTCTCTGTCAAGATAACCCCACACTGTTTCATTAATGTTGAGGTCTAGGCTCTGGGGAGGCCAATCCATGCCTGATAGTGTTCCACTGTATGTTTTTCTATCCAGGTATGCTTTTACTGCACCAGGAGTGTGTTTGGGATAAGTGTCATGCTGAAAATCTGACAGTAGCTTTCTGCTTTCATAATTCCATCACTTTTGACAATACAACACCACTAGTCCCTACATAACCTACATTATGTGGCTGTAGACTGTATTTTTCTACTTTCATAATTCCTGATCTCTGTACTGATGACTATTTGAACCAGAAGTTTCAAATTTGGATTAATCACTCCATAAGACCTGTTGGGACTGACTTTCCATCCAGTTCTTGTGTAATTTGTCACACCTCAGCCTTATGTACCTGTTTCACTTATATAAGAATGGCTACTTGACAGCCACCACTGAGACCCTTTCTGAGGAGACTTCAATAAACAGTATCAACTAAAGGGCCAAATGTTTTTCATGCGTCAGCTCTTTGGGAATCACCTTGTTGGTGTAAAAATACAATTTTAGGCCTGTCAAACTGTGTTATCTTTTGTAAATTCATCTAAAAAAATTGGAAATTGTAACAGGCAGCCTAAAGAGGCAATTTAAAACTGGTTCTTTGCTAAGTTGTCTGCTATGTGCAGATGTGCCTTTTTTTTTTTAATGCTTGAATGAGTCATAGGTCAGTGTTATGTTGCTTAACAAGCAAAGAACATTCCTCTGAAAATAGCCAGCTACAGGGACTGGACTGAAAATTAATGAAAAAGCAGACAATGCCCAAAGAAAAACTTTGAAAGACCTTCAGAAAGCCTGGAGATGTATTGCTCAAGACCACTTTAAAAATTCCAAGAAAGTCTGGCTCCTTGGAAGCAAAATATAAAAAAATGAAGGGTGGCTCAGAACCTTTGCACAGTACTATACATGTAGTGCACTCATTATGGGGAAGGGATGGTTTTGCACAGTATCACTTTCCAATCTATTAGCTTTTAGTTGGGGATGTCCATAGGGGAAAGAAGGATAAATATATGTGTGTGCTTGCACACATAATCACATATTTGTGTTTGTGTGACCTTGCTAGTCCTCATGAAATGAAAGAATTTTTATTCATGTTTACATACAGTGCAGAATGTCGCCTTTCATCTTTGGCATGTGAAAATATGGCTGATCATGATCTGGTCTGTGTGTGTAACACTGAAAGATTGCATGTGTGGTGCCACACTGAAGACATGTCACATCAACTCCTATAGAGAGCTTGCCTCCTGCCATAACCTCTTCACTCTGAGTACACTGTGGAGCACTCAGAGAATCAGTGCACCCAAAGACTGATTCTTTAAACCAGAGTATAACTCTTTCCACAAAAGTCAGTATTTGACATGGTATGATATCCCTTAAAATTTTATTATACGTGGATACTGGTGAGCAGCATGTGGACAGAATGGAAATAAATGTTGCTCCAACTTATTGTTTAAAAAAATCAGCTGAGACATAAATGGGCAAGTGTTTATTCATTTACAGGTGCATTGTACATTTTAATGATATGCTTTAAATACTGTTTGTGGTGAATGGGACTGTGTCATCTTTACTGGAAGCAGAGACAGTTGGGGAGCAGAATGTGTGACATGGGTCAGCAGATCTAATTCAGGCTTTTGCTTGCTTCTGTCTCCTCGCATTATTTCTGTTGCACCCTCTGAGCTTAGTTTTCATCAAAAAGAAAGCAACCTGGCAGTATGTGTGCTGTGGGAAAATGTATCACCTTAGAAACTGAACTTTGATTAAATATACTGTATATTAAATAATATCACTAAGCCATGAACCATTTGCATCACTGTTTGCACACAAACTAAATGATTCACAGTCAGCTTTATTGGCCAAGTATACCAAGTATATTAAGCATTTAACAGATTCTTCCAGTAGCTCTCTCATACAGGTGTATGAATAAATGTAAAGAAATAAAGACATAGAGCAAAAACAAGGACAAATAAAAGGTACTTCTAGATGATTATTGGAGGACAGAAAGGTTTTTAATTTCGTTTTGTTTATTGTTTTTTCTTACTTTTTTCTTCCTTATCATCATGTGCTCTTTCCTGGTATTGTCTTAACTTTACACTCTATCTGTCCCACATCCTCCCTGTAGCCATAGTACATTTACATTTACATACCATAATGTGTTCTTACAGTACTTTATATCTGGCCCTTTTATCCATGTTGCCTTTATTCAGCCTTTGTACACACAGTAACAAACCTCTTCTCTTTTATGGCATAAAATTGTGTCATTATTATGGAGGTCATTCTCAAGGACACTGTGACACATTTCTCTATCAATCCCTCTTCTAATAAGAGCATGATAATTATCTACATTTTAGCCACTGATGGGTTATTATTCATAGTTACTCCACATCCAGCCTAGTCTCAATCCCCATCTCTCTCTTCTTCTCACTCTCTTGTGCTCTGTGAGTCACACTTCAACCCTCTCCCTTCATTCCCCTCTGTCTCTCTTTTTAAATGGTGAAAGCTGAGAATAAATGTTGAAGCTATTGATTTGTTTCAGAGGGAAAAAAAGGCATTTTTAGTTTGTACGATGACGATGATGATCATTATCATCAAAATATGTTGCCATGGTGACTTGTTTTGGACACTTTAGCACACAGTGAACGAGGGGGAAAAAAAGTTGAGGCAGACAAGTGTAAAAGCGCAGGGTGGGGGTGGGGGATGGTATATGTATAGAGGGGCTGTTAAGACCCACTGAACTGCCTTAAAAATGTTGTTCAACTTATCATGGTTATTTTTTTAAAATGCAGTTTGTTTCCCGTGCGATGCTGATGTGCCTATTTTACAAGGACATTTAGAGGTCATCACGTCATTTCAGTCTTTGTACACAATATGCACACAAATAGGCATGCATGCATTCCTTTGGACACAAACCACACATACAAAGCACACACAAACTGACACCCACTTACTTACATATTCACACATTCTCTGAGGTTGAGAATTGTGGGTATTTCCACTCAATGAGTGGGATGCATAGTGTTTCCATGGAGATCTATTTTTAGTTACTGACAAAAAAGGGCAACTGTTAAAATATGCCATCATGTTCCCTCTGACTGCAAAAGAAAATATTTCATTTTGTTTCATGCAAAGTAGATGGTGCAAAGTTATGTGGTTTTGTTTGTTTGTTGTGCTATTTGTCAGTGTTGATTTGGATTTCAGATCCTGCTGCATTTGACGGATAAATGCATTATCAGCCATTTTCTATGTAAGAACAGTGGGAGAAATAGATAGAATTGAAGCCTTACTAATTATTGTCACTGGAACATAAAAACTGCATGTATAGAATAACCAGTCAAAACTGCTCAAAACATTTTCTGATCAAAATAAGCCCCCCAACTCCCTGTGATGGAAAATTTTAAGACTCTGCTACTTCTCTTGTCAGGCTGACCTTAGTGAATGAATGGATCCATACTGTCTTACTGTGTCTCCATGCAGCCGTTCAGATATGCCCCACCCCAACCAACCCTTCCTGGAAGTTACAATTTTACCACCATCTAAGCTTAGTGCCATATCTTTGCCCTTAAATGTCCCTGATATCATTATAAGAACATTAGTGTTGCCACAGTGCAAAACTCTGTTTTTGGATTTCTTATATAAACTGAAAGTGATTTCAGAGCCAGAGTGTTTGTTAAGTTGGAGACAGCTTATCTTGGCCCTAAACCAGAATACCAAGGAAAGTCAATACTGGTAGCCTGTGATGCAGTTCTTTCCATGAGTTGTAAAATAATCAGAAGGTTTATCGGGGTGGTAAAAGAAAAGAATTCATTGCTGGTATATGAATCAGTTTTGTTTCTGTCCCTCTTCTGCCCATTTTCATGCTAATCTTTACCAAAGGATTTTATTGTTTAAACATTGCCTAAGCCTCTAAGCTAATTTTAACAATTCTAGCTAATTTTTTTGTTATCTTATATATATATATATATATATATATATATATATATATATATATATATATATATATATATATATATATATATATATATATATATATATATATATATATATATATATATATATATATCACTTTTCACAGAAAACAGTTTGGACAGAATTTGTAGGAACACAAAAAGATGAGTTAGATGCTCACATAATAGACCTTCAGATGTGTTCTCTTCAGTTGTGAGAATGTTATTTCATTTTTTTTACCATCCATCCATGTTCTTTGTATATTGATGATGGCATTATAGCCTGTGAGCTTGTTGTGTTTGAGTTTCACTACTCGGTAATGAACTGTCACACAAAGACTTCTTTGCAATCAGCCTTGATCCTTTCTGAGAAACTTGTGACTAATCTGACTCATCACCACAGTTTAAACTGCCTCTTCAAAATCCACTGCCCGAACAGTTAGGTGGACTGACAGCATTTAGCCTGCAATACTTTATAAAATGCCAAATAAGTCTTTCTCTCTGTAAGCAGTATTGCAATCAGTGATCTAAGAATGTAAGATAACTTAACAGAGGCTTTTCCAGGAAACACTCAGTATTTAATGACTTAGGAGATTGATTACAGTGTAGCTTACATCTCAAGGTCATTTAAGGAGAATGTAGTTTTAACTTTTAACAAGGTTAAATATCATTCGGAAACAAAGCATCATCACAAAGAGTTTTACCTAACACATAAAAGTTAGTATACCATCTAAGTGTAAGCAGGATGTTGCATTTCAATGTGAAATGGTTGCTGTCTTTGTGTAGATTAGAATATTCACATTTTAAAAACTATTCCTGGACTCAAGACAAATGCTGGTAGGTTGAACTGAGGATTAGTATATGCATTCGTTGTTTAAAAAAAAAAAAAAAAAAAAAATCTGTGGATCATGTATCAACATAAATAAAAAAAATATTAAATTAAATATGTATTCATAAACAATATATGTTTGTCTTTGTATGTGTATGTGTCTAACCAACTGGAACGGGCTAAAGCCCTGTTATATGAGCTCTGCTCTTACTGTATGATACTGCAGGCATGCACACACACACACACACACACACACACACACACACACACACACACACACACACACACACACACACACACACACACACACAGACACACACAGACACACACACACAAAGCACATGCAGGAGCTCACGAGTCACAAGTTTATACTCACGCACACGCACAAGCACATACACATGCTTGTGATGTGAGGCAGGATGCGGTGGAGATCAATGGGTGAACATGCTAGGTTTCCTCAAGAGACAATTAAAAAAGAATAGATAATCAGGCTATTTATAGACTGATCTATTTGTAACCAGGGCATTTTCCATTGTAGGAGCTGGGAATTGTTCCTGCCTGTTCCCATCTTCTGCCTCTCTGCTACACCTTCTCTGTTTTCTAGATTTTCTCTTCTTCCTTTTTAATAGCTCTGCCATCATTTCTTGTTTCTTCTTTATGGAAAAACTGCAGATGTTAATAATTCTTCTCACAGTATAGGTTCACATTTACATGTGAAACAGCATCATGCAGCAACAATGTTATCAGGTGCAATGCAGGGCCACTCCTGGGAAACCCAGTGACGCACCATGCATGACATAATGCTGTGGTAATGTCTGCATTTATGAGGGAAAGAGACAGAGAAAGCGACCCTGAATACACACTCTGCTTATATGCACACTCAGCAAACACTGAAAAGCAGCTGGACAGAATAATGCAGCTTGATGTAACGTCTGTTATGAATTAGATTTCGTAAATGAACATTTATTTATATCACGCTTAATATGTTGCGGTATAGACAAATTTGAAGGCTATTATGTAAGTGAAAAATGCTGTTAAGATGTATAGAATCCACCACAATGCAGGTTTTTTACAATGATCCTCAGAACTTGATCCCCTGAAATCAATAAAACTCTACTGACTGAAACCTTTTTTGCACATAACTTAATGTTCTGTGATTCTATACATCCATATTATTGGGATTACAATGTTCAGCCATGGCTCTTGCCAAAGCACTGGATTTTATGTAATTTGGACTCATGTATGAGAATAATTTTCTGGACTGTATTCTAAAAGTAAACTGTGCCTGAAGCAGCCAGTAAGAATTTCTTCACATAAAAGAGCAAAAGATATTTATGTGCAACAGTTCATGGCGTATGAGGAGGTGGATGAGGTCAAAGAGTAAGGCCCTCATCTCTCAAGCAGAATTATATAAGGAATACAGAGCTGTGGCCCACCATGACTCAAACTGGTAATTAGAGATATTTTGTTTGTGGTTTAAGGGTAAAAGAAGAGCTAGAAAGAGGAAAGGCAGAAAAACCCAGGGATTCAAGAACAAAGATCAGTTGCAAAGCTTTCTGAGGATTTTTAACAAGACTTCAGTATCATTTACACTTCAGCTGAGCAATTTAGCACTTGTTGCTGGGGGAATAAAAAAGCAAAATAAAAAATGATTTTCTTTCTTTCTGGCTCAGATGTACAACTAACACGGAATGCTGATTGATGTTAACTATGATTTTATAAAATATTAAAAAATATTTAAAATATAAAACTACATATTATAGAGCGTCATATACATCATTAAGTCTTTTTCTGCTTCTGTCTCCCTGTCTATTTCTGTGTCTTCCTTTCTCAGGTCTTGCAGGTGCCCAAACTGACCTGGACAAGAGAAAAGAAATATTTGGTAAAAACCTGATACCTCCAAAAAAGCCAAAAACCTTCCTGCAGCTGGTATGGGAGGCCCTGCAGGATGTCACCCTCATCATCCTGGAGATTGCTGCCCTGATCTCCCTGGGCCTTTCTTTCTACCACCCTCCTGGAGAAAGTGGCGGAGAGTGTGAGTGAAACAGCTCCTGTGACATCAAATTCTGTAAATTTTTCTCTGCACCATTATCGGAGGTATCTTCACTGTTGCAGGGAATGGAAGTGGGGCTATAATTGTACTGGTGCACTAGCATCCCTTCCTCTGACCTTACTGTCACTCACTAACGTGCTTACACCTATATGTTTACACACACACTTTTTAATTGGTGAGGCTGGTCACACTTTGTTTGTGGCCTAGCCTCAAGAGGTCAAGTGACTCATCGAGCATAGGGCTAATTTTTGGTTGTGTGTGTGTGCATATGTGCAGATTATAACTGTGTTAAATGTGTGTATAAAAGGTACTGGGAAGGTTAATGAAGTGTTGAGTAGAGAAATAACCTTGAGCTCCCAGGGCCCATACATCAGCTCTGTGAGCCGTGAAACAGGAAATGAAGACAGAGACCATAACGAGGTGCTGAGTCAGCGACATCAGTCATTGTGCCCTGCCTTATCATAGTAATGGAATTCAGTTACCCTGCCAAAGGGACCAGTCATCATTTAAGGGGGTTTAAAAAGTCTCATCAGGCTGAAAAGACTAGAGAGTGAAGAAATGGTTACCATTGCTTTAGGTGGATATGCCTATTTAATAATTTCAGAGTTAATCAATTTTAAGTTGTTTTAGTGCAGATTATAAATACACGATTTACCCAGTCAGACAGATAATTATACCGTAAGCTGGCTTAATTGGAATCTGAACATCACCTATGATGTTATAACACTTGATTCTGATCTTTACATCTGTTTAGCTGCATAGCTTTATGAATGAGCTCCATGCATCAAACAAAGCAAAGAAATGCTGAAGGTATCATAATGCTGAAAGCCGCACTATCTGTAGATGCATTATCAAGCTTGACAAAAAAAAAAAAAGGTGCCAGTGTGCAAGTCTCTTTTCACAGTTGAATAATATGAATACATATGGATGTAAATCAGAACCTAAACGGCTGCAGATATGAATAGAAATCAGTAATAGGGCGAATCAGAAAGATGTGAATCCAAGCCATTTTGTGTCACCTTATTCAGAGAAACTCCAAATAAATATGTGTTTCTGTGTTGCAAATAAATCCAAGATGGACATAAGGTCATAGAAATGCAAGGATATTTTGAGATTCAGAGGCATTCAATGTGTGACCTTTAACAAAATGTGGCAATAAAAACAAGGATGATCATAATGATAGAAGAGTCCACAGAAGTGGTTTAGCTTGATAGAATTTTTTTTTTCTAAATTCGACCAAATAAAATAAGAGAAATGCTACATATAAATTGCATTAATGCAGTAAAATGAAAATCAAAAACCATTAAATATATGCAATAATCAAATATTGGATTTAAGTATTGCATTCCAATGTGTATGTGTGTGTGTGTGTGTGTGTGTGTGTGTGTGTGTGTGTGTGTGTGTGTGTGTGTGTGTGTGTGTGTCCAAGAAGCCCCAACACACACCGTCAACCCACACATCTTTCACTGCTGTTTTACCATTTTGTTTATAAATAGATAGATTTTTAAAAAAGTCCAGAAATAGAAGCTGGTGGGATGACTTAATTCTCATTTACATATAAAAAAATCCTGGCTGCAGTTGAATCAGAACGTGCATTATTATGTCTGTATTAAACACATAAGATGCAACCGAAAACTTTGATAGGGTCAAGAGAAAGACTGTTAGCTGATATGGAAATCAGCATGATTAAGCAAAATGTGAAAATGTTTTTAGAGAATATCGACGTGCATCCTTTTATCCATTTTCTTAACTGCTTATTTAACTCCATGTCAAAGGGGCGCTGGAGTTCATTCTAATAGCAATAAGACAAGAGATAGGGTACACCCGGGGCAGGTGACCAGTCTGTCACAGGGCTATGAACATTTATTTATTTATGTACATGATAATCTGATGTAAAGGTCCAGCTGCAGTAGCTATAATAGTTTGCTCTTCATTGCATTAGTGTGTGAAGAAACTTTCATTTCAGTACCATGGACAGCTACTCACTGACTGAATTACCATCAGTGTCCTGCTGAGCTAAACTCAGTATGACTAGTTACAAAAAGGAAAAAGAGAGGAAAGCTACTGGACAATTTGATGATTGCGGTTCTAATGAATTGTTTTGCACCGGATTATTTTGATCTTAAAAGCTTAGCTTTTAAAATATAACATTCTAAAAGATTTCTTTTGAAACTAAATGAAACACACGAACATGGTTAAGTTAATTGCTTTATTTTTCATAGGATAATATTAATAAAAACAATTTAAATAACATGTTTGTCTAGATTTGTTGATGATAGTGAGTATAGTGAGTACATATGTGTGCATGTGTACTGGTAACTGTACAGCTCAAGGAGGCTATAATCTGTTAATTAATGCAGTGTATCCACTTAATGAACAGCATATTGATTGAAGTCACTTTGTTGTGTACTAGTTGATCCAAATTGCTTTTTGGAGTCTGGTTCTTGGTTAAAGCAGATTCTGCATATGTAATGTCTGGAACATGGGGTTTGTGCTCATTCCCTTGTGAGCTGCAAGTGTTTTACAGTGCAAAGCAAATTGCTGCACTGTGGGCTTTTAAAGTCCGTTAGCCAGGAGTGTGCAGCTCAATAGCTACTAGAGTATTACATGCAGCTGCACAAGGAGAACTGCCCTTGTTTCATTCCCAAACATACCCCAATCTGTCAGTGCACAGCCAGTAGAATGCAGGGCCTCATTTGAAGTAGAACAAATTTATCAAGAGGCAAGAAGAAGTAAATTCATTTAATGTTCCAAAGAGAGTTCATTTAATTTCAGTCATCCCTTATATTGCACGCACCATAATCTGATTTCACTAAGCTAGTTCATATGGAATAGATTATTAATCAAATGTTTGTCATCTTACCTTGTCACTCCCCACACTCCATTAGGAATCTGAAATCAGCAGGGGGTTGGGAATGACAATACTAGGTTCCCCCTAAAAGAGAAGACAGATTCAGAGTCTACATATACATATAAATGCTTTAGAAATGCTTATAAAATGCTGTCATCAGGATAGCAATGTCACAGGCCACAAAAAATGTCTTTCTATAAGAAGGCTATATATTTTTTTATGTAGCCCCAACACTAATATTAGACATCGTCTTTACAGACTGCAACATTCTTACTGATCAAATACTTAGCAATCATAAGGACACAAGTTAATTTTTATATGGCTAAGGACTGTATACTCTTACTGCCTTATGGTGTGAAGTGAACTTGAGTTGTGCTCCCTGAACTTTCTCACATAGAGGCTCAGAATAATTTATATGCACTATAATTGCACAGATGTTACACACAGTCACAACTGTGTTTATCTATGGCTTTTCAGTTTCCAGCATTGGTGTGAGCTTTAATTACATTTCTTTTTATCTTTTTTTTGAAGCGTTCTCAAAGCTTTATATGAGATTTTTTATTTGATTTGTGTCAGCAGAGTACTTAAGCATTTATGCATGTACAGTACCAGTCAAAAGTTTGGACACATCTTCCAATTCAGTAGTTTTTCATTATTTTAAAATTGTCTGCATTGTAGATTAATACTAACGCTTTGTACATCTTGGCATTTTCTCAGCCAGCTTTATGAGGTAGTCACCTGCACTGGCTTTCAGTTAACAGCTGTGCCGTGTCAAGAGTTAATTTCTTTCCCTCCAGGAAAGGAAGACCAAGAGTTACCTCTGTTGCACAGGATGAGTCCATCAGAGTTACCAACCTCAGAAACCGCAAATTAACAACACCTCTGATAAGAGGTCACCTAAATCCATCCCACTTTGGATGGAGCAGCTCTCAGTTCTAGAAATCTGGCCAAATTTATTAACTCTCCTAAAACCTGACTACCCAGGGTTGAGACCGGGAAGCAGAGTTGCAGTCTTACACAGCTCTCTGCAGCTTCTCTGCTCCTGCCATTCCCCCAAAACCCCATCCCCATAGAGATGGTGCCTGCTTAAAGACCACCAAAAAACAAACCTAAAATCAGCAAGAAAAACCTATTTAAGCATAAAAATTAAAAAACAATAAATAATACTGCTTCCTCAACTGCACCAAAGAGTAAATCAGTTAAATGCAGATTATTAAACATTAGGTCTCTCTCTCTTTCAAGTCCCTGTTAGTAAACGATTTAATAATTGGTCAACATATTGATTTATTCTGCCTTACAGAAACCTGGTTACAGCAGGATGAAATTAATCAAAATCCCCGAGTCACACTAACTGTCAGACTGCTCGAAGCACAGGTTGAGGAGGAGGAGTAGCCGCAATCTTCCATTCCAGCTTAGTAATTAATCAAAGACCCAGACAAAGTTTTAATTCTTTTGAAACTCTGACTCTTAGTCTTGTCCATCCTAATTGGGAAATTCAAAAACCTGTTTTATTTGTTATTATCTATCGTCCACCTGGTCCTTACTCAGAGTTTCTCTCTGATTTCTCAGACTTTTTATCTGATTTAGTGCTCAGTTCAGATAAAATCATTATAGTGGGTGATTTTAACATCCATGTAGATGCTGAAAATGACAGACTCAATGCTGCATTTATTCTATCATTAGATTCAATTGGCTTCTCTCAAAATGTAAAGGAGCCCACCCACCACTTTAATCATACTCTGGATCTTGTCCTGACATATGGCATAGAAACTGAAGACTTAACAGTATTCCCTGAAAGCCCTCTCCTGTCTGATCATTTCTTAATAACATTTACATTTACTTTAATGGATTACACAGCAGTGGGGAATAAGTTTTATTACAGTAGAAGTCTTTCCGAAAGTGCTGTAACTCAGTTTAAAGATATAATTCCTTCATTATTCAGTGCTATGTGCCAACACAGTGCAGAGCAGCTACTTAAACTCTGCTCCCAGTGAGGTCGATTATCTCGTCAATAGTTTTACATCCTCACTGTGTACGACTTTGGATACTGTGGCTCCTCTGAAAAGGAAAGCTTCAAATCAGAAGTGCCTGACTCCGTGGTATAATTCACAAACGCGCAGCTTAAAGCAGATAACCCGTAAGCTGGAGAGGGAATGGCGTCTCACTAAAATAGAAGATGCTCATTTAGCCTGGAAAAAGAGTTTGTTGCTCTATAAAAAAAATGCCTTCCATAAAGCTAGGACATCTTACTATTCATCATTAATTGAAGAAAATAAGAACAACCCCAGGTTTCTTTTCAGCTGACAAAGAGTCAGAGCTCTGTTGAGCCGAGTATTCCTTTCAATTTAACTAGTAGTGACTTCATGGATTTCTTTATAAATAAAATTTTAGACATTAGAGAAAAAATTATTCAGAACCATCTCAAAGACTTATCTTCATGTTCAGCTGCTTTCAGCACTGCTGGTATTTGTTTAGACTCTTTTGCTCCAGTTGATCTTTCGGAGTTAACTTCAATAGTTACTTCCTCCAAACCAGCAACATGTTTATTAGACCCCATTCCTATTAGACCCCTCAAAGAAGTCTTTCCATTTATTGATGCTTCAATTTTAAATATGATCAATCTGTCTTTATTAGTTGACTATGTACCATAGGCCTTCAAGGTGGCTGTAATTAAACCATTACTTAAAAAGCCATCATTTGACCCAGCTGTCTTAGCTAATTATAGGCCAATCTCCAACCTTCCTTTTCTCTCAAAAATCCTTGAAAGAGTAGTTGTAAAACAGCTAACTGCAGAGGAATGGTTTATTTGAAGAGTTTCAGTTATGTCTTTAAGACATAAAGGCCTGGATGACCTCTAATTTCCTGCCTCTAAATTCAGATAAAACTGAAGTTCTTGTGCTCGGCCCCACAAATCTCAGAAACATGATGTCGAACCAGATACTTACTCTGGATGGCATTACCTTGGTCTCCAGTAACACTGTGAAAAATCTTGGAGTCATTTTTGACCAGGATATGTCCTTGAATGCATATATTAAACAAATATGCAGGACTGCTTTTTTGCACTTGCACAATATTTCCAAAACTAGAAACATCCTTTTTCAGAGTGATGCTGAAAAGCTAATTCATGGATTTATTACTTCTAGGGTGGACTATTGTAATTCATTATTATCAGGCTGTCCTCAAAGCTCCCTGAAAAGCCTTCAGCTCATCCAAAAACATGCTGCAGCTAGAGTACTGATGGGGACTAGAAAGAGAGAGCATATTTCTCCCATATTGGCTTCTCTTCATTGGGTCCCTGTTAAATCTAGAATAGAATTTAAAATTCTTCTCCTCACATACAAGGTCTTGAATAATGAGGCCCATGTTATCTTAAAGACCTCATATTACCATATCACCCGTATAGAGCACTTTGCTCTCAGACTGCTGGCTTACTTGTGGTTCCTAGGATACTTAAGAGTAGAATGGGAGGCAGAGCCTTCAGCTTTCAGGCCCCTCTTCTGTGGAACCAGCTCCCAATTTGGATTTGGGAGATAGACACCCTCTCTATTTTTAAGATTAGGCTTAAAACTTTCCTTTATGATAAAGTTTGTAGTTAGGGCTGGATCCGGTGACCCTGAGCCATCCCTTATTTATGCTGCAATAGGCCTAGGCTGCTGGGGGGACTGAGTGTTTCTTTTCATTCACTTCTTTTTACTCTACACCAGGGGTGCCCAAACTTGCGGCCCGCAAGCTGCTTCCAGCCTCACCCCCTTCTGGTCCGCGAATTGATGTCAAACATAACATACAATTTGGCCCTTTAAGTTACTTTTTTGATATTTTGCTTAATTGGAGGGGAAGGCGAAATGTCAAAAAGTAACTTAAAGGGCCAAATTGTGTGTTATTTTTGACATCAATTCGTGGACCGGAAGTAGGGGGTGGGGCTGGAAGCGGCCTGCAGGCCGAGTTTGGGCACCCCTGCTCTACACTCTGCATTTAGTCATTGGTTATTATTAATCTCTGTCTCTCTTCCACAGCATGTCTTTTGTCCTGTCTCTCTCCCCTCAGCCCCAACCTGTCATGGCAGATGACTGCCCCTCCCTGAGCCTGGTTCTGCCGGAGGTTTCTTCCTGTTAAAAAGGAGTTTTTCCTTCCCACTGTCACCAAGTGCTTGCTCATAGGGGTTGTTTTGACTGTTGGGTTTTCTCTGTATTATTGTAGGGTCTTTACCTTAGAATGTAAAGCACCCTGAGGGGACTGTTTGTTGTGATTTGGCGCTATATAAATAAAACTGAATTGAATTGAATTTAATTTAATGCTTCAGAGTTCAAGTAACACACAAATCTCAACATCAACTGTTCAGAGAAGACTACGTGAATCTGGACTTTATGGTTGAATTGCTGCAAAGAAGCCACTTCTAAGGAAGAGAATGGCTTGGGCCAAGTAACATAGGGAATGGACATTAGACCAGTGGAAATCTGTCCTTTGGTCTGATGAGTCCAAATTTGAGAGTTTTGGTTCCAAACGCCATGTCTTAGTAAGATGTAGAAAAGGTGACGTGTAGTTCCCACCCTGAAGTATGGAGGAGGAAGTGTGTTGGTATGGGGTTGCTTTGCTGGTGACACTTTTTATGATTCATTCCAACTCAGAGGGACACTTAACCAGCATGGCTACCACAGCATTCTGCAGTGACATGCCATTCGTTCTGGTTTGTGCTTAGGGGGACCATCATTTGTTTTTCAACAGGACAGTGACCCCAAACACACTTCCAGGCTATGTAAGGGCTATCTGACTAAGAATGAGGGTGATGGAGTGTTGCATCAGATGGCCTGTTCACCACAATCACCTGATCTAAACACAATTGAGATGGTTTGGGTTGAGTTGGACTGCAGAGTGAAGGCAAAGCAGCTCAGCACATCTGGGAACTCCTTCAAGACTGTTGGAAAACCAGTTCAGATGATTATATCATAAAGCTGACTGAGAAAATGCCAAGAGTGTGCAAAGGTGTAATCAAAGCAAAAAAGACAAATTGTATGTATTTCAAATCCACTGTATCTAATATACTTCTCCATTTTGTCATTGTTATGAAACTGTAGCCTGCGGCGCAGCAGCAGGCGGAGTGGAAGATGAGGGTGAGGCAGACGCTGGTTGGATTGAGGGTGCTGCCATCCTGTTGTCCGTAGTGTGTGTGGTGCTTGTGACAGCCTTCAATGACTGGTCAAAGGAGAAGCAGTTTCGTGGACTGCAGAGCCGCATTGAGCAGGAGCAGAAATTCCAGGTGGTCCGTGGTAGCCAGGTCATCCAACTGCCTGTGGCTGATATAGTGGTGGGGGATATCGCCCAGATCAAATATGGTAGGTGTAACAAAACTGTTAAAATGAGAAAGATTAATCTTGATTATGGACCAAAACTGACCAAACTTCCTAGATTATTTTGATTAGTTTGGCTTCGTTGGACATGTTCACAGACTACCACAGCTGGCTCGTCCATTGTTCTGTGTAAAGTAATTTTCATGGTTCATAAGTTGAAAATAGACTACCACCTCATTTCCAGAAGGGGATTAAAGTTGTGAAGTCCACCTTAAGCAATTAAACATAGTTAAGCTACAGTCGAGCAATTAATTAGCTGCAGACTGACCCCATGCACGGAGCAACACAAGTACATCTTCAAATTCCATAATGTAAGTATACAACAGTCAGTCCTGCCTTACAATGGTTTTGAATGAATCTTTAGGGTTATGCTGTGTTTAAGTATTTTGTAATTACAGAAAGCAACACAGCCTTTATTATTGTTCCAGGTGATCTGCTTCCTGCTGATGGAGTGTTGATCCAGGGTAATGACCTGAAGATTGATGAGTCATCACTGACTGGAGAGTCTGACCATGTCAAGAAGTCTGCAGATAAGGACCCAATGTTGCTGTCTGGTATGAGTTTTTTTCTACCAGTCACAGCTTGAAAAATATTGTTTTTAATCTAATATTCCTCTTTACTTATATTCTTTAATTATTTTGTTTTTTGCTGCAGCAGAGACACAAGTGGGGTTATACGACTGTAGGATTATTAGAATTTAAGCATATTCCTGATAACAGAAATGTGGGCTAATCGGATCTTGCATATTAGTATTTTTGCTTCAGATAATTAGCTGTGTGACTTTTTGCTGCCTTCTTTAATTAGCCTCATATTCACCTACACCAACTTATTTTCCCGAAGGTTAATGATTTTCTGCGTGCAAATACAAAGCACGGCACGGAAGTGTCTAGAGTCTGGCACATTATTAGTGCTTCAAACTCTCTACTCCAGCACTTTTGTGAAATGAAATTTTGGTCCTACTGATTTTTGATGTACTCTGTCTTTAGGATGCTTTAGGTTTGTAATCCTATTGATGCACATAGTTGTCTCCCAGTTTTAGGTCAGTGCAGCCACTGATGTGAATATAGACTCGATATCCACCTTTTCCTGGCTTCTCATCTTTACTTATGATTAATCGTGAAAACCAGTTTTGTGCTCCAGTTGGATTGCTGTTGCTTGTCAATGTACTGATATGTGTGATGATATGATAGTGTTAAATTATTTTGTTGTTGGAAGGTGTTGATGTCAAAGAATTACACATTTACAAATTCACAGAAACACAGGTCACAGTATAGGCAAAGTCTTTATATTTCGGAATACATCAGTAGAGTGCAGCCCATGTGTCAGTCATTCTAAAGAAACAGTGTAGTGATTTCAGTAATGACAAAAGTAAATTACCAGGTCAAAAGAAGAAACCAGGTCTTAGGTGTGTCTCTGCTTCAACACACCTGAGTCAAATATAGAAGTCATTAGCAGGACTCCGGAGAACTTGACTGCATATTGAGGAGGTAATTGAGCCATTTGATTCAGGTGTGTTGGACTATGAAAGAATTAAAAATACTAATAGAATGCCAAATCTAGACAGTAGCCAGTGGCTTTCAAAATGTCTTCTTTTGCTCTTCACACAGCCTGTTCTCATGCATACAGCCAAAGCCCACTCTAATACATTTAGTCAGTATTACTCTGTGTACGAATGGAAGACAGAAAGCTTCTGCTACTTGTCTAGAGATTCTGCATATTCATTGATAGATATAATTTTATTAAGACTAGGATATAACAAAATCAACCAAGGAGTTTGTACACTTGAATGTTATTGATTGACCAAGTCAGAAACATGAGTCTTTGTAATAGGAATGCGCTGTTATGGAAATTAACAGTCAGCATTTGCTAGAAAATCACTACTAACATTCTAAATCAAATCAATGATACTAAAACTCTAGTTTGAACATGCTGTGAGTGTTTCTTAGGAAGTGCCAGAGGTAGTCAGCAAATGCACATGCTCATCACAGGAATAGCAAGTATTTGACTTTCTTTTTAGTACTGAAAGTATGCATATGTGTAATGTATAAAACTGTGGCATTTTCTATAGGGACCCATGTGATGGAGGGGTCAGGGCGCATGGTGGTGACTGCTGTTGGTGTCAACTCTCAGACTGGAATCATCTTTACACTGCTAGGGGCTGGCGTAGAGGAAGAGGAGAAGAAAGAAAAGAAAGGTAAGATAATTTGATCCTTATATAATCTTCTTATATGTAACATGCTCCCTACTCAGGAGTACTGAGTAATTTGTTTTTGTGTCAGTATTGCCCAGCAACATACCCCTGAAAACAAGCTTTTCTCATTTCATTACCTTATGTTCTCAAAGTCTGTATACCTTGTTGCATAATGTCAGTGTTTTTAACTGTCTTTGTAAACAGAGGGGTTCTAAAGAATGAACTTACAAATGGCCAAATGTCCACATTTTGTAGGAGTTACAGTACAGTATTTGACACTAAGTGAATGTGAATAGATACTGTGTGATATCAGTATTGGTGGCACAGTAATCAGCTGCAGTATGCAGGTTCTGTGGGTTCAGGTGCATCATTGTCCTTACTCTCTTATCGTTCCAAATTCGCCTCGAAGGAGGGGCAGTGGAAGACGGACACCAGAATACAGGTAGAGTATCACCTTTCTCTGACCCCTGGGAGTGGTACTTGAACCATTTGATCTTTAACACATAATGCTTCCCACCAAATCACTGTTGCTAGACTGCCCCTTTTCTGCACAAAAACGCCCTTGTTCCAGTTTAATTCCTCATAACAACACTGCATCTTTTTAAGTGTTGACAGATGACACATTTCACAGTGCATAATCCTCTCCCCATATAACAGGCGCTGCACTCATCAGACTAACTAGCTAGTTTCCGAGTCCTGTTTCATATATGTGTTGAATGCCACAAATAAGAATAGGCTTTCAGGCTCATCTCATTGATATATTACAGAACAATGATATGAGAGCAAAAGTCTTGCGGGTGCGCAACACATGTACCAGCAGTAAAGTGTAAACTAGACAGTATAAGCTTGTATAAGATGTGCTTTTTTACATCTTACATATGTATCTGTGCACATTTTAACTTTAGTAGTGTTGTTGCTACCACTTCTGTAGTTTCATTGAGTAAATATTGAAGTAGCTTGCATGGAAATGTTTCAGGAACACCCCACTAGTACTGTCTCAGATTTGTCATAAAGAGTTAACAGTGAAACATGCCATCCCACAAGATCATCCTTTGATGTGAACAGTAACAAATGCTGTCTTTTTAGTTTGATTTCTATTGTAATTATAGTTCTTCAAAAATATAGTTTTAGCTGAGTCACAGTTGTAGTGTTCTTTTTCCCCCTCAGATCTAATCTGATTGGCTAAACCTGGGAAAATAATCCCAGGTGTCTGATCATAATCCATTCAAACTCGCTTCAAAAAGCTCTTGCTGAAAAGTCTTTCACAATGATTCAAATTTGCATGCTTTTCATTTCAAGTTTCTGATTGTATAAACAATGACAATTTGAAAGTTTCACTATTAAAATCCTTCCAAAATTTGAACTGCCTTGTGCATTCAATAATTCATGTATGTACTGCCCTATTGAATACCACTCTGACAAAGTTGAGACAGAACTGCTGACACTGGTCATGATTGCAAACCTATGAAAATTTGAGACCAAAATCACTGAAGTCCTGTGTTTTTAAATACAGCAATAATTTATTGTAATGAGACTGACAAACTTTGATATGTCACAGTTTTTTTTAATATTGCACTCAAGACACTGAAACCAAAAGAACACTAAAACAATAATTCACTCTGCTCTAAAATTCCCTTTTTCTAGTAATCACAGCTTGTGTCACTCTTGGCAAACAGAACTTAATAAATCTTATCAAAACCCATTTTTGTGATTTGAAAATGACAACTATAAGATCGAGGTACAAAAATTGACACCTTCCTTCTTATATTTCCTGTTAAGTTTTATTATTCCCTTCACTTAACTGGCTGGCACATGTGTGTTTTGCTGGCTAATGAGGGGATCCCTCTTATGTTTAGTTTGTCCTGGAGAGTTTAATTTCAAATTGCTTATGCAACACCTTTTAGCTCATTGATTTCTGAGTTTTGGCTCAAATTATGATTTTTGTTTTGCTAAAAGATATTACATGAATAACATGGTTTTAATAAACTTTAATATTATCAAAAATTTGGGGCATAATTCACAATATGTACATTCTGACATATGATATGCGATCTAATTACTTCCATGTAAAATACTTAGACAATCATATATGTAGACGACAAACAGGTGTCTAAATTTGTCTGACAGCTGACTGAACTCTTATTGTAGCTGTGATTTCAGGTTTTATTATATTGCTTCCTACATGTTATGTTCAGATTTCATGTTTCATGTCTGTCCACTTGTCTTATTATTAACAGTTGATAAACCCCTAAATCACATTAGTTAGATGTATATTAATAATAAAAGCATTTACAAATGCATTTTTATCCCACATATTATCTTCATACACAGTCTACATATGCTGAATCTCTTAAATGTGCTATAACCATGTTATTTCTGTTCACTGTCTTGGGTGCGCACGTGTTTGGGTGTGTTTGTGTGTGGGCGTGCGTGTGCGTGTGTGTTTCTGTTTTTGTTCATTCATGTTCGGCCCTTATTGTTACTGGCTAGACTGCTCCCATCCCCCTATCCACCCCATCGCAACTATAGCCACGGATGGGGCTGCAGGCATTAATGCCCCTGGCAGTGCCAGCCTAATTAATGGTAGGTTGACAAAACCTCTGATCTCTGACCTTTCTGTTGTGACTTTTGACCCCTCCTACCTTCTTTATTCTCCAACTGCCTACTCTTACCGTGGGTGCTCATCTTTTGCCTTCTCTCTCTGTTGTTTTGTACTTTTTTGTATCCATGCTATCAGTGCATGCCATTTTAGAAATTGTGTTTCTTGTTCTTCTCTATATGCTGTTGTTTGTCTTGCAACAGTTTCAATAAATATAATTATCATGGAAACACTTATAACCTTTTCCTCTGCATGAATGCTTGAATTAAGACTAAAATAGATAAAAGTCCTCAGGTCTATGGGTCTCTATAATTTTAAAAAGCAGGGAAAAGCTTTTAAGCCTTTTATTTTGTTAGAGATAACAAGAATAACATTTGTAAAGTGTTGCAACATTTAAAGTGGCATTTCGTTAAGGACTTTATTCCCTTTCTTGCTCAGAATCTGCAAAGAAAAAGACATATAACCCCTACAGTGTTGTTGCTACTGTGTTGGTTTTTGAAGGATTAGGCCCAAATTTACAAGATCCATATTAAGCTTAAAAGATTCTTTTTATGATATTGTCAGACAGAGCCATACTAGTTGTTTTCTAATTTTCAGTCTAACTGATGTCTTGTAACTCTTGGCAATAAAATTATGCATTTGGATATTTCCCAAAATTTAGAGCCCTCTCTTTAAATGCTACTCTTATTTGTCCTTGTAATTAAATGATTGTAATTAAACATTTATTTAATCATTTAGATTTCTGAAAACACATGTTGATGATTGGTGGGAAAATCTTACTGTAGGACCATCCTCCTTTAGTCTGATGTCCCCTGAGGTTGCTTAGTGCAAATCCTCTATTTCTGTATTAGCTGGATACAGTGCAGAAAGATTAACTTCATTGTGGCACTGGGTTCTTGCTTATCTATTTCTCCTTGGAGAACACCCCCAACAGTGTTTGTACTCAAGGCAGGAGTGGTAAGATTTGTGCTGTAATGGTGACCTTGTGCTATCCTGGACTAGAACAAAGTGATTTGTCATCTTCAGCTTTATTGTGACTCCAGGGAAACTGGCTAAAGTGGAAGTGAAAGTGAAATGAGCCAGCTCTGGTCTGATGGTCTTACGGCTCTACCTGAACAATTTTCTGAGTGACATTTATCTACAAATCCCTGAATGACAGATTTTGTAAACTTTCTGGCCTGCCTTCCACTAACTCCAAAAATAATGGCATCAAAACTGCGGTTTATAACAAAATGCTTTCTCCTTTTTTGAACATTATATCTATTTTGCTTGAAAGTGCAAGACTCTTTACTAGATGCTTAGTCTTATCCTTTATCTGGTGCAAAATAATATACATTTGTACTTCTAGCAAGGTCTTTCACCGCTCAATTAGACTACCCCCAAGTGGACTGTATAATTTAAAACAGTATTGTGTGATTAAAGTGCAAATTTAAGTTAAATCCTTTTGAGAAGAATCCAACAGCATAATAAATTCATTGTCTCTGAACTTATTTCAATTTTCTTCCAGTTGTTCTTATGTAACTTCACCATGTGGGAGGCTTTCCCTTCAGGCTCTCTCTCTCTCTCTCTCTTTCTGTATTGTTCACATTTCCAGTCTGCTTCCCTTTAAGTGTGTGATCGTGTGATCTTGCATGCCTGAACTTTCCTCTTATGCATGCCGTCTCTCGTTTGTGTGTACTGTACGTGTGTTTTTGGTGTACCCTCTCTCACTGTCAGTGTTTGGTGTAATGCCGTATCTACTGTTTGTCTTATATCTCATTTGATAACCCGACAATTTGACTCATATTGTTGCTAATGTGCGTGGAATTGCCTGTGCTCACAGTGTGAGTATGTCATTCAAAGCAAGATAAAGAAATTGAAGAAATAAAAAGAGAGTGTGCAGTTTTACGTAAATGTGAATTTTACATCACACTTAATTTTTTTTTTTTTAATTTTAGAAAGGCCCATTTATTGATTTAATTACCTAATTAATTTCTTATGCAATGAAATAAAGTGTATCAAAAAATAGGTTTCTCCCCTTTTTCTAATCGGCACACAGCCGTACGTCTGTGATCTGTTAGAACAACATGGTTAGGATATTTTAGTCTTATCAGCCTTGTCAGTTGTTGTAGCTACTAGTTACATCACTTGCATATCACAAGCCTTTCTATGTGACTGTCACAGAGATGTATTAAAAGTCATTTTCCTGTCTCCCTGTTTGTGAATTTTGGTTCTCATTGTTTGTGCTGTCTCTGTGGTGATAATTTGTTGACCTGTCTGCCTTGGTTATTTTTGTTGTTATTGTCTTGTATGTCTCCATCATAGGTAAAATGCAAGATGGCAATATGGAGAGCAACCAGATTAAAGGTAACCAAACCATATCTTTCACTCTCGCTTCCTCTTCCTCCTCCTTCTTCTTCCTTTTCCTCTTCTCATCTCTTCTCTTCCCTTTTATGCTGTGCGTAAGCTCTGGGTCAAATGCAGGTTACATTATTTTATCAGCCCGTGATGTTCTTAATAAGCGTCTCTCAAAGCATTGTGCAGTGCTAATTTAGAATGGATTCCACTGACTTTTATCACTGAAGTCTATCACTGACTGAAGTCAATCCCAGTCATTGTATGTGTTAGAAAGAATTAGACCTTTTATTTGACCCAGGTTTCACCCACAGTCAAATTATGTTAGAAAACCCCCCTTCCACGCTGTCTGTCACTGATGTGTTGTCCCTGGTTTGTTGTTCTGTTCTTCTTGTTGTTTTGTTGTTGACTCATCTTGTTCTTTCTGAGAGAATAACACCCTGTCCGTCAGCTATCCCCTGTCTCCTTCAGCCAAGCCACCTTTTATCCAGGAACACTCACAAGCGTCCTCTTAATAATCTCAAGTTATATACCCGTTCCACTGCTTTATGAAGTTTACCTTACAGAATTTGATATAAATTAGTCTCAGATTAAAGGGATACTGTTTCTTTTTTTGTTTTGTTTTTTTTTGTGGTCTCTTATAGATATGAAAGTAATGCTGATTTGTATTGTATCAGTTGAGACTGTGGAAGGAAAGAACATAATAAAAACACTCACTTAAGGTTACCAAAGGGATTTCTTCAAATAGTGTAATGTGGCTAATGGTTTTAAACCTGTTAGCAATTTAATTCTCAAAAATATGAAACAAAAAAAGAAAATGATACTGGCAACTTTAATAACAGTGCAAAAAAATAGCAGATTTTTTCATACAAAGGTTTCATTAGAGGTGTGTTATCCTTAGATGAACTGATTATTTAATTTAGTTGGCTGTAGTAGCCACTTGTCACACGCTTATTTGACAAAGTCTGTCTTCAAATATCAGCGAAATAGAAACATATAGTTAATCTTTATGTTTTTAACTATTTGTAAAAAAAAAAATGCACATGTATGTACAACATGAGAATAAGAATTATGCTTAAAAGAAATCAAAAGTGGACATTTTCATGAGTAAATCATAGCATTAGAGAGAGCATTTACTATTGGAGGCAATGTGTAATTTTTATATTTTGTAATTCTTGACTATATCTGTAAGCTTGTATAAGTTGCAGCCTTGATGTCATAGCACAGTGTATTTATTCTCTCAAAACAAATGCATGGTTAGATAGAATAACAGACATAAGCTGAAAAAGTCCAAATATCCCCAGAACATAGGCACAAATTAACACTTTGCTATAGTAAAACTATGGGGTTTGGTATGATTATGATGATAACCATTGCTAGAATGCAATTTCAAGAGTATAGAACAAACAATCTCTTTTAGAAGATAAACGTTTGTCCAGAGTGTGTTTTAATTTCAAGTATTGCTCTTCTGCTGGATCCAGCTGGATCCAGATGATATACTCTGTCTTGTGTCATGGGGGTGGGAAAACAAAATGTGCAACCGGGGAGAATGACAAATGCTCAACATTAAAAGGTTTTTCACGACCATCAAACAAATGCCTCATTGTGATTGGGAAACTGGGCTGAAATGATTCTTGGTAATGGTTACATTAACAGTGAGCTTCACTAAATGTGTTTTCAAGGGGAGCGAGCAAGAGATGGAGACAGAGTGAGGTAATTGTGGACTGGTTTTACTGCCTAAGAGGGTTTTTTTTTTTTTCCAGACAGGACTTTGTATTTGCCACATTATACAGTTTCCTACAGTATAAAGTACAGTTACAGTCTAAGTAGGAAGAGAGATTAAATATATGTATTATATATGGGCCAATATATGGTCTTTAACAGCCCCGTTGATTTGAACTAATTTTACTTTCATTGTATGACAAAGTGTTATTTTTGTACTCCAGTCTTCTCCCTAATTATTTGCTTTATTTCAGTTAATTGTGTAGTCCTTTTGATTATACTTTCTTACATTATTATTAGAAACACTCTTTTCAAGAACAATGTTTTTTTTTTTTATTGACAATTTCACAAAATAATCATGTAAGTTGTTATTTTGCTAGACTAGACCATTTTTCTGTTTTTAATTATGGTATAAAACTGACTTTCAACACTACTGTCAACTATGAAAAGTGTGTACATCACTCAGCTGATTAAGCCTAAGATATATTTCTATCATGCTTTAAAAAAGTGAGTTTATCATATCATTAGGAGCTTATCTGCAAATAGTTCCCAGTGGGCGGGGGGGCACGGAAAACACTATTAAAGACTTTAGAAGCATGAGTGTTTGGTCCTAAAGCCTTGCAGCTTCTTGTTTAGTTTGTAGATAATTGTCTTTTACTTTGATTTTGAATTGTTCACATTACATGAAACAACAACTCAAATATGAGTTACTATATCTGAAATTACATTTCTCTGTCAGTTCATGAAGTTTAGATTTAATATAATTTATGTTCATGATGCAAATACAAAGAATGAGTTTATTTATTATGTTAAACTTTGAATTAAACCTCCACAGAGTTTTAGACTAAATAGAAGATATTTGCTCCTTATGTTTATGTAGTTTATCTTTAGTTCTTGTAGGGACTTCAAATTGTGCTTTTGCCAATATATTACATGCAATCTTCTTTTTTCTTTTCTGTTTTCTTTTGTGTATTTTTATATATAGCAAGTTTGATTTTCCATACAAAAGTTATCTTCCTGAAATTTTAACAGACTTCTACATACTCTGAAGGCCATGATTTTAAGACATTTCATGTGTGACAAATTTATGATAAATGTCTTTTTTTTGATGAAGGATAGCAAGAATCTGTGTATCTCTTTAAGACCTGTGTGTGTCCCTTACTATATTATATGCTTTAAAAGTGCACCATGATTTAGTTTTCACACTTGATACAGTAGGATGGTCAGAGCCAAACAAAATGTCACTGGATGTAGTTATTTTTTCTTAGTTTTAAGTCTCATCTGTTTGCCAATGCTGAATGTACTGGTGCGAGTAGCACACTTGGGTGTTAAATTAAGTCCCTCTTCCTCCTCATTTTCTTGGTTTAATCTCAATTTCTAACACTGGTGCTGTCTGTTTTTTGTGGTGTTTACAGTGAAGAAGCAGGATGGAGCAGCTGCCATGGAGATGCAGCCTCTAAAGAGTGCTGAAGGCGGAGAGGCTGACGAGAAAGAGAGGAAGAAAGTGTCAGCTCCAAAGAAAGAGAAGTCTGTGCTGCAAGGGAAGCTAACCAAACTGGCTGTCCAGATTGGCAAAGCAGGTACAGCAAATTGCACACAGACAAGTCCATCACTCAGTCACGCAGATAAATCAGGGAAAACAACTCAGGGAACCATCATCCTGTCCATCAAAGTTGCACTGATAAGACTGCTTTTTATTTGTTGGAAGCAAAGCAGTTTAGAAGAAAGCTAAGGTGTCTGAATTGTAGAGCTCTAGAAGAATGTGTTCACTTATTTTTTTCTTTTTTATGACCTTAAAACAACTGCTACCCTTGAGAAACTGCTGAGTCATTGTTCGCAAGGGAGATTTTGTTATGCCGTTAGCTCAGTTTAGCAGTTTTACACACTATGTCATAATATGTTGTTTATAATAAAATTAAGTTTAGGCCACTGAGGAGTTGATATGAGGCACATTTGCAGTACTGAAGTCCTTTCAGATGACAAATCTTAAAAAATGGGACCAGTGTGACTATTGTAATACTATAATTTGCTTTTCTTAATATGTTACTTTGTCGCCCTTGGTGCATCAATTAATGAGCCTTTTTAAAAATAACTGTTTGCCCTCCCCCTCCAGCTTAAGTACTCCCAGGCTTAATTGGTGAAAAAACAGGGTAGCTGGACAGAGTAACACCACATTAGGGCTAGGGCTAAGGGCTGTAACAAGTTACAATATAAATGTTTTAGTTTCAAAATCAAAATCAGCAAAATCCGCTCACTACATGTTGGATGAGGTATTCAAAACTCTGTTACTGCCTTCAATGCAAAGATAATCCACCAATGACAAGATTTTTAGGGAAGTATTGATGATGTTGATGACACAGAGGCCTCAGAAACTTGCTGTTTCAGTCCTTAATAGTTACTTAGGAAGTTAAACAAATGTCATGTCAATTTCTTATTTGTCTTCGTAAAGAGTTGAAGGTGTTACAGAGAATACCTTCAAGAAACCCTTGTTTTTACAGTATGCCGTTATATCAAACTGTTGGCCTGAGTGATGGAATGAGGACATGGTGTCAGAACAGTGAAATACCAAGTGGATTACCATATAAGCAGTCTTTGAAAGATCATCTGGCATTTTTGGGAAAATGTTGGGACTTCAGTGTCTGTGTTTCTTAAAAAGCCACACCTAAAGTGTAGCTGCCTCACACCTGGTGTCCTTCTTCATCAACCAGAGAAGAAATAAAGACGCTAAATATTTATCATTCATTATTTTTCCTTATTTTCTCTCATAACTATACACTGTCATAGTAAACATGGTCAAAGTTTCAAACAATGAAGTACATGTATGTAAAACCAATCCTTGTGAGTCAAAAGTTCAGCCCTCAGAATACTCATTTCCAATGCCCTTATTATGTTTGTGACAAGCTGCCCACAAACTGTGGTCTTCTTGATCAATGTATATTTATGTTCTAGCATAACAAACTTCTTAATTAGTATTATAAGTATTTAATGTACTCCAGCATACAAACAACCAACCATGCAGGGGGATATACAGTTGTTTACAGAGTACAATTTTACTAGCTATGTTACCTTCACTATTTCCTGACAGCATACATTTTCCACTTTAGTAGGCTTTTCAGCACAAGCCTATTAAAAGGGGCTTATGTTGATAAAGATATATTGGACATCCATCATAAAAACATTATGTCACCCAAGCAGGAAATGAGCACAATATGTACCAACCAGAGACACCCTGCTGTTATTTTTATTGCAGTATATATTCAAGCTGTTGCTACATTTTGGTTTGTGAACCTCCATTTGGTGGATCAAAGTTATGGCTTTTTTTCTGCCCTTCCTTTTTTCTTTTTAAAATTACACGTGTCATCTTGCAGTTCCTGCATTCAGTTGATTAATTTCAAGCAGCCTATTGATCATTTCAGCAGCAGACAATTGAAAGTAACAAAAATGTGACTCATTTATGACCACCCTTTAAGTTCCTGGCAATAAAATGCTTTGGTTGTCAAACAACAGTGTCACTCCATGTTTCTCATATGTTGCATGTGAGAAACCTGGAGTTTAGCTTAACTGTGATCATTAACAGAAAATTTGAACACTGGAAAAGGTAAGATTGCTCACTTGGAGGTGCCTTACTGATCAGTCAGCATTTTCCTGTGGTCCACTCATACATGCAAGGCAGCAAGCATGCTTGATAAATCAATTTATCAATGAATTTAGGCAACTCAGAATTTATTATTATTGCCTCACAGCAACAACACATTGTGTTAAATCCCCTGCGTGACCTTTCTCTGTGGAATTTGTCATGATAAAGAGTTTGGCACGAGCAAGAGCTCACCACATGCTATGTACACTGATGGATCAAGTAAACAAACCAAGTAACCAGATTTTTCCACACTCATCAGTAAAGTCTAACAAAGTGATTCCTCACTTAGACGCATATCAAACACTTCCTCTCCATAGTTTTCTTTCATTGCATGTTTCATTTTATCATTAATTTTCCTCAACTAACACTTTCTGTACTTTTCTCCAGGTTTGCTCATGTCTGCCATTACAGTTATCATCCTGGTCCTGTACTTTGCCATTGACAACTTTGTGATGCAGAAGCGCCCTTGGATGCCAGAGTGCACTCCCATCTACATCCAGTACTTTGTCAAGTTCTTCATCATTGGTGTAACTGTTTTGGTGGTGGCTGTCCCGGAGGGGCTGCCGCTTGCTGTCACCATCTCTCTGGCCTATTCTGTTAAGGTAAGGTACCCTTTAAGCATTGACAATGAGAAGATTCCGTAGTCTCACATTTTTCATTAATAGATTTGTTATGTAGTTACATTGTGTTATTTTCATTTGCCTTTCCATATGCACATTTGTGAACCTTTCACAGAGATGAGACTTGCATGGATACTTGATGATTCAGGGTAGTTAGTTCTCCCACTGTGTTAACATTTTTATTTTATTCACAGCAGCAAATATGTAAATAGTTCATTAAGTCTGAGTGTGCAGCTCCTTTCATTTCTTTGAATGATATAAATCAAATATAAACTTGATATGGCCTGACATGTATGGTGACCATTTTTGACACTGAAAGTTAAGAAGTGCAAGGCTCAGGATAGGCACTTTATTTAAAGATATTTTCAAATGCAACACATTGTTTTCTGCCAACAGAAAATGATGAAAGACAACAACCTGGTGCGTCACTTGGATGCATGTGAAACAATGGGCAATGCTACAGCCATCTGTTCTGACAAGACAGGCACGCTAACTACCAACCGCATGACAGCTGTGCAGTTATACGTTGGTGATGTACATTACAAAGAGATACCAGATCCTGGAGTTCTGCCACCCAAATCATTGGATTTACTTATCAATGCCATCTCAATCAACAGCGCCTATACCACAAAGATACTGGTAAGTTTTCATGTACAGAGTTTAGAGGCATTTTCCCAACATATTTATTTAATTATCACTTATAAAGTTAAGTGTTGTGTTTTTTTTAAATGAAAATTTAAATATTGTATACAGTGCACTTTATCAGCTTTATATACTATATTATCCGAATATTTGAATTATTGTATTGTATTAAAATCAGAGAAGATAATCTATGAAGCCCGAGTTAGCTTCATAGATTTCAGCTTACTCTGTGTAAACAGTGACACCATATGATGGGAGCAGCCCTGAAACAGTGAGACAGCTCTGCAGTGCTTTCTTTTTGGCAAAGCAGGCAGTCAGTGTCCTTGGCTGCTGCTTTAGATTCATCAGGCATTCACTCAACTTGTCACCTTGAGAACGGTTGTGTAATTTTGTCTTATCTGATATTCAGAGCATAGCAGACTGTAATTGAATCCAATCTGTCTAAGTGCTGGAGATGTTCTCTGTCTATAGTGAATGCAGCAAGGAGACACTTTCTCTAAGCCAATTAGACCTGCATTCAATAAGAAATAGATAGATATAAGGACAAATACACTCATGCTATTTCATGTTCTAATCACAGAAAATGTAACTTGTCTGCATGGATTCTTGTCCAGGACACAGGTCTAAAACATTATTTGCATGATAAAGCGCTTGGTTAAACAACCTAAAAGCATAGATTGCCAAGATAAGGATGTCTTCAGCCTGTTGGAACAACATGCCTGAGTAATCCTTTTCTTGGCATGTATACTCACCTGCACACACACACACACACACACACACACACACACACACACACACACACACACACACACACACACACACACACACACACACACACACACATCATTTGTGCCTATCTGTCACCATCCTTGTAAGCTCCTGTAGAGTCTATTCATTGATGGCTGACCAACTGACAAATGCCCTTATGGAACTTGCATTGGGAGTGAGCTGAGCAATTAGGACATCTGCGAAAGAAGGATCCCACAGATTTCACTTCCTACCCCTCAAGGCGCAAGCACCATTTTTGGTGAAGGCACAGTGTTGCTCTAGAGACATTATAAGCGCAGAGACGTGGATCTGGAATGGAAATCTATAAGAGAATTCTGCTATGTCAAAGATGGTGTTTGTCCTGCTCCTGCCCCCAAAGAGCCAATCAACAGCTAAACTGGTAAACATATGAGTGGTTATGTTTTTGCATCGACCCAAACAAATAGTTGAGTTTCACAACAGTTTCAACTGTACTTGTTATTTTATTAAAATGAAGGTAGGTGTACTAATGGGAGTTACAGCATTTTGTTCAAGTGCTTTGATTAAATTAATCACTGGTGCTGATTCTGTTGGTACTAAGGATTTAATCGTTAATGAACCGGAAATGTTGGGAAACTTTGCACAATCATGGAACAGATATAACCCTCAGAGGGGAAAAATTAGTATAGTTAAAAAACATTTAAGTCATATTTTTAACTAATGCTTCTATACATGCATTTTTATGCCACACAGAGCAATGATTAATAAATTGTTAGCTATCTTAAAATTTATTTATCTAGTGGCTTGATTCAGCCTAAAAATCTGCCTAGAGTTGGTGAGCAAGACGTGCTTCCAGAATGATTTTTGATTGGTCACTTGGTTTCTGAGTTGGAGGGCTTCAGATTTGTCTACTATAATTTTAACTTTGGATAATTTTTTTGATTAAAAATTACTTTGATAGACAGTAGGTAGAATTCAGTTATTTTTGCCATACAGTTGCCCTTATTCTCATAATGCCAAGTAGTGCAGAGATTTGATTTTGTCCTTTACAGAGCACTCATCTAACTATATAAAATTGCAATAAATACACTAATTCACTATGCATATGTTGTATTTATTTCCATTTATTATTCACATGTTTCCAGAGTGAATATTCTTTGTTTTTTTTCTCACAGCCACATCAGATATGACCCTCATACACACTGCATTTCCATCTGCACTCAGTATATAAATGGGCCTTTGATTTGCTCAATAAGTATTACAGTTCCATTTTAACTCTATTTCCCAAATACTGAATAATGGCTCTGCATTTGACCAGGATCCAAGCTTGTGTTGTAATTAAGACCACTTAAATCTAGTCTAAGCAGTTTTCAGGCTGAGTCAGACTGAATCAAAATGAGCTTGAGAAACATTTTCCATTTTAAGCACTGTAAGTTTTTTTGATATTGCAAACTTTTCTTTCTTTTTTTTTATAATCACTGTCAAATGTAATACAGCTTTAGTTTTAGAAAAGCTTTCAATTACATAGGAACAGGACATTCTTGTGGTGCCAGTTTAGTACTGTGTGTGCTGAACAGATTAAGGCTTGTTTACTTTCAGTACAAATTGATGAGGTAAATTAGCCCGAATGCATCACTTTTTGCTAGAATTGTGATTATCACTCTGAAAAAATATGATTAAACACTTGCATAGTGTTTTTTTAATTTCTCATATTTTTGCATATAACTGCACATCCAGGATAATGATACTTAATACGGAAGAAGTGCTAATGGTTTAGAAAAATGACAGAGTGGTAAAGTGCACATGATATTAAAGAATTTTTTATCTCTGTGAGGAACAGACAGCTCACTGACAGGCCAAAACAGACAGAACAGGCCAAAATCTTTTGACAAAACTGATTAATCCTAAGAGTAGACTGAGACCTCAGTCAGTAGAAGGGAAAAAAACATCAAGTCTTCAAATGATTGAAAGTTGGTGAATAGTTCTTGTCACATAGTTAAGAATGAGAGTGAGGTTGCCTCAGTGTCTCACAGCATATTTCTACCAAGATGTACCACAGTTACAAGATGTTATCCCTTTGAAAAATTTGGAGAAATGCTTTGCCGCATTAGATCGGGCTATTGTACCTCCATAGCTGCTTAGCTCAATGGAATTAACCACTGGCAGAGCACAGCTTAGACTTTGTGGATTAAGTGGTACATTTACTTCTTTCCAAATCTTTTTATTCACAAGAGGTGCCCTCACACATTGAAACAGAAAGCAAACTTAATGGTACCAGCTTACATACTGTTTCTGCACTGCAACTTTCCAACTTGAGTAAATAATAACATCATTTATTTGCCAACCATTTACTGTAGTCACCCATCTATTCAGTTTTTACATCTACATCTTTATGGACATATACCAGTTCAACCATGCATACTTACATAAATGCACAGTATGGAACGTGGGAGCACGTGCACACCCTGTGGCTCTGCGCTCCTTAGAACACCACTCTTTAATTTTTACTTTGCTGCTGCATTGCTTGTGCATGCATTGGCAATAAAGGAATCTTGAATCTTAAATACACAATTATAGTACAGAATATAAAATATAAGTAATATAAAAAATAGTATATGTTGTATTATTGTATTTGAGAGCTCTTTTATGTAGAATGAATGAAAGGAAAGATAAAGTATAATGTAAAATACAATGTAATTAAGGAATGAAATGGTTTCACAAAGCAGGATGCAGCAGGAAGCCTTTCTGAGGAATATTTAGTCCATCCCTCTTTCCCGCCCCCACTCCCTCAGCACCACTCCAGTCCTGCAGTATGCTGGCTGGTGTGTTCTTATATAAGAGACCATTCCTGTGGGAAGCCAGAATAGCTATGGAAGTCTTTGATGGCCACCACACAAAGGCACAAAGGCAAAGACGCAAGCTTTGATACTCATATCAGTTCACCTATTGCCTCTCTGGCATCATAATACGGCCACTGGTATAGCTCTGCTTCTTCTGTCAGCACATACAGACTGCTGTATAAAGTGGAAAAGCCTCATCCTCGAGGGAGGAAGTTCCTCCACAATTACACAATGAAACCATGAGCAATAACAGTATGCACATTCATACCTACTGCACATAGATACGTCATGCATTTGCAGATTCATATATACTCAAATTATGCATCCATACATACTGGAAATGCATCTGGTTTGCCTTGGATGTCTCTTGCAGGCAATGACATCAATATACTAATGTCATTTTAGAAGGACATGTGTCATCCCCAGTGGCAATAGCCCCGAGGATTAGAGTTTTATTTTTGTTCTTTTGCTCTATTCTTTTAGTTTTTCATTAAGTATTTGACATATTCTATAGTGTACAGGAAGATTGTGTGTAGACCCTTGTGAAGGGGCACTCACATAACTCACACACATCTGTCATATCAGGCATACTGACATTGTAGGAGGTATTCTGATCACAGGTGTTTGTTCTCCAAGCACAGTGGTGTGTGTTTAGCATGGTTGTGTGAATGTTCTGGAAGCTCAGCTTCATGTAGCTTCAACCACCTGCTCAGGTCATTATTCTGGTCAGGGACAAGAGAGGTAGATAATGCTCCCATACAAAAGAGTAGAGGGTATCAGCTCTGAAATATATGTTTTTGGAAAGGAACTGACACATAAAGGATCTGGTAATATTATTACAAATTGATTAAGCAGAATATGTCTGCCGAACTGAAGACTTTTGTAGAACAATATTCAGTTCATGCACTTGTCAGTCTGCAACAAACGGTTTGTTAATTAAATGAACTCTCTTCTTCTTGTTCACTAGTAAGTAGTGAGATTTTGATCTAATTAGCTGTTGCTCAGTACTTGTGTCATCTGGACATTGCATGCTTGCGTGCCTGTTTGCTCAAAAAGGGAGGGAGAGTATTTTGGGATGTCTTTAGCTTGAAGCACCCTGCTTCTTATGTTTGGAATATTTTAGGAAACTAAGAAGACAGGAATACACAGCAGAACTATGCCCAATAGACTTCTCTTCTCTTCTCTTCTCTTCTCTTCTCTTCTCTTCTCTTCTCTTCTCTTCTCTTCTCTTCTCTTCTCTTCTCTTCTCTTCTCTTCTCTTCTCTTCTCTTCTCTTCTCTTCTCTTCTCTTCTCTTCTCTTCTCTTCTCTTCTCTTCTCTTCTCAGCATCTAAAGACTTGACAGTGCTGCTGAGATTACAGTGACAGAGAAGTTGTCATCACATTAGAATGAGTGTTCTGATGTTTTGGGGGGCACGGCGCTTTATGGGTTTCTTGTATTTCTATGTCACTTCGCACAATATATTTCATGCTTTAATTGACCCTGTTTTCGGTGATTAGGAGAGCAGTATCAATTGAATACATAAAGGAGCCAATTAGTAATGAAGTTGCAAGAAAACTGATCATATATGAGGTTATTTTATCAAGCTGCAACACAATGCTTCAATGCTTGATCAGTTTGACATATCTTTTGTTTCCCCCAAAAGACAGCATGCTTACTAGATATCCCATGTAAATCATGTATAATTTTTGCATTTGTCACAGTATCTTGACAAAGACTTTAGCCAGTTACTCAACTAAAGCAATCTAATTAATAAACTGCCAATCACCTATCACAGGCAATGCTCAGGGTAAAACGAGAGTCCATATTTGGAACTTTGTCAGTCTGTGATGAAACAAATAATGGCAAGTGCATCAACGGAAATCAAACTATGTCAAAGCAAATTTGGGGCATGAAGAAAATAATAATATTGTTATTAATGTTATTATCATCATCATCATCAATAATATGGTGGTATGGGGGATTGGCATTAGTAGTGTAGTGTGGTAGTAGTGTCAGTGGTGTCAGTAGTGTATTTATTTAGATGCTGAATCTGTGTGTTTTGACAGGATAGTTTTTTTTTTTTTTGTGCTTTTGCAAAAAGAAATGGAAGCCAAAGGCTAATGGAGTAAAGGGGATTCAATATGTAGTGAAGAGGCAGAGCAAAGCAAAGTAAGGATAAGTGCAAAAACAGGATGGAAAAAGAAAGGGAAACACAAGAGAAAAGACACTCTGGTGACAAGTGTCCTCATCATGCCCTGGACTACTGTATTGCTGCCCCCCCCAGCACTCCTCCAGGCCTTAGCCCAGTTGGCTGTTACAGTGATGCAGAGAGCAAGAATATCATCTACTCCTACATAAAAGAGGAAAGAAAAAAGAAGGCACAAGCAGAGGAGGTGGAGCACTGTGTAAGAGACTGGGACAGCTGAAGATGAGAGCAGAAAGTCATCCAAAACAACAAAGAAGTATAGGACTGGAGTGTATATTAAAAAAGGGGGTGGGGGGTGGGGGCATGACAGTAAAGGATGTGTAAGTAGTAGCAAAAGGTTGCAGTGCAGTAACAAGAAACAAAAATGAAGAAAAGAGAGAGCATGATAAGAGAGTCGGAAGGAGCAGGAGGGATGGATTAAGGAGAGCCCCAGGTGGAAAAGGAAGTAAAGTTGCCAGCACTCCCTCTGGCATATGTCCTTGCCTGCAGGAACACCCAAGGACTAGGGAGAGGGCAGCTGGTCATTAGCCACGTCCAGGCCAGGGTGTGCCAATAGTTGTCTAGTCATGCCAACATTAAGTATCCCATGCCAGCAACTGTCCTTGTTCGTAGAAACCCACGTCAAGCTAAACCTCTGTGGAATCTCTGAGAATACAAGGCAGCGGTGTTTGTGACTCTCTTCTATTTATTATGTTTTCTTATTGCTTTTCCTCCTGTCTTGTTTTGTTAGTGAGGCAGCTGTGGATCTCCTTGGTTCTCTTCTATGGCAGGAGTTGTGCCACTAGCTACTAGCACTTATTATTTGAATTAACAAACATGATTAAGTATTTACTACTCTAATATATTTGGATGGATGGATGGATGGATGGATGGACTATGAAGGCAGCTATTACATCAAATTTGAATAGAGCAATGATTATTTTCTGTTTGACTGCTGCTGCTCTCCTGTACACCAAAGTCTAAATTATCTAAAAATTACCATTTATTTTATACATCCTGTGTGTTTTTCAGGCAGTCATTCTCATTTTGAAGCTTTAATTTGATTTGGTCCTCTGGTTGAGAGCCTATTCCCCCAAACACTTAGCAGACAGTGCAGATGAGGCCATTTGTTCCATCCCCTCATTTGCCAATGACAGGCAGTGTCTTCCTGATGTAATCATTGGTCATTAGGAAAAGGCATTAATTCTGTTATTTACCACAAACTCTGTATAAAGTATTTATATTCTTGTCTGTGTCTGTGAGACATACAGCTGGATAAAAACCAGATACGTCAAATTACTAGGTGAAGATGGGCGAGCCTTCTGATTGGGTTTTAATGATTAATGAGGTTTTAGATGACTTTCTGTCTTTTCAGCTGGGTCCACTGGCTCTCAACAGCTGCAAGGATATGTAAGATATGCCTCAGCCAGACTTAATATTCATTGATTGTCAAGGAGTTAAAAAATATTGAGCTCAAAATGTTGAGCCTCTAAAGCAAACATTGAAAGCAGATACAGTGCTTAACAAGTTTATTAGACCACTTGTCATTAAAAACAAGAAAACACAAATATTTTACAAATTTCTCAAAATCTTGTTTAAAAGTAAAAAACTGAATTTACGGTTTTATGCACAAATTTGAGCTTGCACACTGGATTGGACTGGAAGTCCAAATTAATGAAGCATAACACTGAACCACTAAAATTTTTTCTGTTCAGGAATGCAAATACATAACTGTGATTTTGCATCTTAATCAAAAAAATACTTTACTTTTTTCTGCTTATTTGTAAACCAGTAAATTTGAAAATTTATAGATAGCAATTATTACATTTTAGGATTAAAAATATCATTTTATATCATATATTATATCATATGTTTTTTGATCTAAACTATCTCAAATTCTAATTGAAAATTGAAAATTGTTTAGCCTAAAATCATGAATTGACCTCATAGGACCTCTGTAAATTGACTTCTGTGCTTAGCCTCTCATTCATCCATCCATCTATTTCCTTCTGCTGATGAAATTCAGGGTTGTGGTTGGGCTGGAGCCAGATGTCATAGGCTGCATATACCCTGGACAGATTACCAGTCTATTGCAGTGTTAACTCAGTGACACAAATAACCATTCATGCTCACATTCTCACCAATTTAGAATTAATGGTTAATCAAATCTGCTAGACACCATATCATCGTGCCTCAGATAAGAAAAAGCTTTTCTTAAATAACTACAGTAACTACAGGTGGTGGAATCAGGAGAGAGCCCTCTAAGCATTTTAACTCTACACTTTTTTTTAATGCTTTCTGTGGTTCATCCACTTTAAAAAAGGATGTTAACACAGTTTATTAGAATTCTATCAAAACCTCCTTAGCAAGTGGGCAGCTTTAAGTGGAGTGCATCAGTTTCAGCAGTGTTATTAACTATATTGTGTGGCACACTGTGGCAAGTACTAAGTGCAGAGAAAAGCAATAAAGGCAAATACAAAACTTAAAAATGTCAGGCTGTCCTTTTAAATCTAAATCTGGTTGCAGGCTTGTTTAGACATAGAACAGCCTGCTGTTCTATGGTGTCTGCTGATCAAGCAAGCAAGTTAGAAGCATTATTATCAGTGTGGTTGCAACATGCTGCTGTGTGTGTCCATGTAAGAAGAGAATGTACCTGACAAGCTGTTCTTTAGCGGTGAGTGTAGGTGTCAAGCATACTGTTGATACTATGTAGCAAGAATCCTAGGGATACTAGCTGTCAGCTCAGTGCCAGCGAATGGCAAATGTGACAATGTACCTCAAACAGGATTGCATTCCATAATATTCCATAATAACATCAGTTTACCATTTTACAACTGATATCATTTATGTCCACAAAGTCCAAAAATTTGTTTTTTCAGTATTTTCTTACATTTTCTGAGCATAGTATTTATTTTAGTTCAAGAGTGGAGTTGAAAACCTTTTTTTATTCTGATGTTTGAGTAAAATATAAATAGGCTTAAGAACATGTGCATATTTGAAGAGGCGTGTTTTGAATACTAACAGCAAGGATCTCTCCTGACATGGGTCTGAAATATACGAGGATCAGTGTCGCGTGAGCCTGTGTAAGATATTGACCATAATGAGATTTGTTCTGTCATAGTGGCAGGTAGTTTCTATAGATGCTTTATTTCTTCCTAAATAGAACGAGGCTCAGGAAATAATAACAAATGAGGACTGGGAAAAGATGGAGAGGGGAAACACAGAACATGAGGACATGTGTGACGTGAGATGAGTGAAAATCTTGAAAGAGAAATGGAGCCAACGAGTAAGAATCCCCAAGTGGTAGAGAACGCACGCTCTCTTTTCCCAAGTCTCTTCTACCAAGTGTTCTTTGCCCAATGTTACCATGGCAACGCTGGGTCTTTGACAAGCTGACCACATGCACAAACACTCACACTCTTGCACGTACAATGAGTGTGTACACGGTGGCACACATGTACTGTAGCCACCTCCACAGATACTGTATCACACACACATAGACACAATCTGCAATAGAAGTTGCACCTGATGGCTGATAATAAACTCAAAAATCCTGGCTCCACGCCTAAAACACATAGTAATAATAATTCAATCACAAACACATTTCCGACCGTACTTACATATGTTAGATAGGAAATTAAATTGCATGCTGTGTCTGTCGTTCATAATCCACTGACATACTCACTGAACCAGAGCAATACATGGTTCCAAGTATACAATTACAGATTGCACAGGGCTGAGCTGTGCGCCTGAAATAAGAAGATCTAAACCTGATTCCATCTATCTCATCTCCTGCCCTCCCACACAAAGTAACCCTTTCACCTGCTAGCTGGTTAATTATCACCAGCAGCTATTTCAAGCATTACATTGGTCGCATTGAGCTGAAGGAGCGAGAATCTCATTCATTGAATAGAACAGATCAGCGTATAAAATATGTTCGACTGAAAACTTCCTCTCCACGGCAGGATTATTTTTATTTACCCTATGAGGAAACATGAACTACGAACATTTAAGAGTTAAAGTGTTGGCTTAGGTAGAAATAATATCACGTGTAGTAATGTTATCAAATTATTTTAAAGTTGCATTATTTTAAATTTAAGCCATGTGTAAAGTAAACTTTCTAACTTTGAAAACCCAACTACACCCCATGGCTCATTAACTGCAGTAACTTAAAGTAATTGTTTTCTATATGATTTTATCAGTCTCTCACATGATTGAGGACATTTTTTGACCCACTCTTCTTTACTCTTCTTTTGTGTGGATTCGTTTGTGGACATCTCTCTTAAGGTCCCACCACAGCATTTCAGTTGGATTGAGGTTTGGACTTTGGGCCATTGCAGCACACTGATTCTTTTCTTTTTCAATCACTCTGTAGTAGATTTACTGGTGTGATTGGGATCATTGCCTAGTTTCATGACCCAGTTTCAGCCAAGCTTTAGCTGTCTGATAAATGGCCTCATATTTGACTCTAGAAATCTTTGGCAACCTTTGGGGTGTTCAGATGCTGTGGCTGCAAAACACCAAATCGTCACCCCTCCACCACTGTGTTTGACAGTTGGTATGAGTTGTTTGTGCTGATATGCTGTGTTAGGTTTTCTCCAGACACGGTGCTGTGCATTATGGCCAAACATCTTCACTTTGGTCTCATCTGTCCAAAAGACATTGTTCCAAAACTCTGATTTCTTCAGATGCAAGTTTGCAAACCTTAGAAACTTTCTGCTGTCAACCCTCCCAAATAAACCACACTTGTTCAGTCTCTTTCTAATTATACTGTCATGAACTTTAACATTTAACATTTGCTAACTGAGGCCTGTAGAGTCTGAGATGTAGCTCTCAAATTTTTGCAGTTTCTCTGAGTGTTGCGCAGTCTGACCTTTTAACTTGACTTTGTTTGAATTTGTTGGGATGCCCCCTCCTGGGAATATTGGCAGCTGTTTTGATTATTTTCCAGCTGTGAATCATCTTACTCAGTGTAAAATAATAGAGTAAAAACTGTTTAGAAAAGGCCTTATAACCCCTCTCAGATTTATGGTTAGCAACAATTGTTTCTTTAAGATCACAGCTGATGTCTTTAACACACACCTGAATGCTCCAGACAACAAACTGCCAAAATGTCTGCTTTGATAGATTTACTCACACTTGGTGATGATTAGTTAATCAAATGCATTTGATTAGCAACACCTGGCTGCTACTTTTCCTCTTCATTCCTATGGAAGCAATAAGGGTTTACTTAGTTTTTCACATCACTGGTTCTTCACTTTAGCTTAGTTCTTATTAAATAATGGTACAATTGAGATTGTATTTACCTCATTTCAAGACCTGCTAAGGACTACCTAATATTAGGCTACAAATAAAACTGAACACATTTAAATCTTTTCCTCTCCTTCTTTCCAGCCCCCAGATAAGGAAGGCGGTCTCCCGAAACAGGTGGGCAACAAGACAGAGTGTGGCCTGCTGGGACTAGTCTTGGACCTGAAGCGGGATTACCAGCCAATAAGAAACCAGATCCCAGAGGAGAAGCTTTACAAAGTCTACACCTTCAACTCTGTCAGGAAGTCGATGAGCACTGTCATAAAGCTGCCTGATGGTAGCTTCCGCATGTACAGCAAGGGAGCCTCTGAGATTGTACTCAAAAAGTGAGTCCTCTTTTATAATAAATAAAAAAATAGCAGTTTTTACAGTTGTATACTTTAATAAAGTGCTCTGTAGATTTGTATTCTGTATTCAGTGTGTGTTTCCAGCAGTACGTCTCACTATTGTGTCATTTTACAATGTATTACAGTAACATTATATTGAGTAGCTTCGAGAAAACCATCAGATGCAGTTGTAAAGATTTTTTTTCCTTTTTAAGGAGGAATGTGAAATTCTCTGGTAGGAATTAATAAATTAATTAATTAAAATTACTTAAACTCAAATTAATGATGAGTATTTTTATGTTTCTTTAAGATAATATCTGTTACAAATTTAACACATATAACATAAACATAGATGAAGCTATAATTAGAATGTTTTGATGTTACAATGTATGAAAGGTTAAATTCACATTTTTGTCAAGCTGGCAGGTCCTAAAATCACATTTGCATTAATTATGGTCCATTTGCTTTTTTTGATGTGCTGCATTTGAATTTGGCTGCATGCCAGTACACCTGTTCATTTGCAGTTTGTATGCTGACGTATTTAGCTTGTTTAGCAAATTAGTTTACTCTTGATCAGATTGAATTATTTTTGGCTATAATTTAGGCAATGCTTTCGCCATTTTTTGATCATTTAGAGGGAATTATTTGTCCTTCATTTGAGGTATCCACATAGTACTGCCAGCCATCTAGGCTTTACATGTCCTTAGCCCAGTGCACTTCACTCTTCTCCCATGAATAATTTTTCTCTTGAGGTTTTTGCAGCATTGCAGTTCACAGTGCATTCTTTTTTGATTTAGCAGTATTCACTTAAGCAAAACAATAAAACGAGGCTGAGGGACGGGACTACGTATATTTTCTTTTTCAATGCTGGATCATTTTCAATACTAGTGTTACAGCAATACCAGTATTACAGCACATAATTTAAAATGACCCTCACTACCTACACCACACTCTTGTTTTCAGATGCAGCCATATCCTAAACGAGGTGGGTGAACCAAGGGTTTTCCGTCCACGAGACAAGGACGAGATGGTGAAGAAAGTGATTGAGCCCATGGCGTGTGATGGCCTGAGGACCATCTGTGTGGCATACCGTGACTTTTCCAGCAATCCTGAGCCCAACTGGGATGATGAGAACAGCATCCTGAATGACCTCACAGCCATCTGTGTTGTCGGAATAGAGGACCCCGTCAGGCCAGAGGTAGGAGAGATATTTTGGTAATGGACTGAGAGGAGGGGATGTTGAACAAATTGTTTATAATACCAGCTAGCAGTAGCTGTGTCATAGTCAGTGGTGTGTCCTTGCCGTTCCTTTGAAGCAGTGTCACGTTACCTAAAGGTTTATTGTGTAGATGAAGCATTCATTTGAATTTTAAACACATGTCATTTCTATGGATTTTACTTACATCAGACAAGCATATTATTCCTGATCACCTCCTTAAAATCAACCCTTGAAGGAAAAACAAATGGTTAATGCAGCAAGTGATTCATCATAAAATGATTTCTTCAGTGGTGCAGTTTTTTTATGACGAATTTCACATGAAGAGAAGGAGTACTATAATTGGAAGAAAGAAGTATGTGTGTACAGTAGGAAAGCTGACCTCACTTGACAGCTCCAGTGCAGGGAAAGGGATACAGGAAAACTGACTGCTGGATTATTCAGCTGCTTCCTTTCATCTTATTTCCATCCCCCTTCTCTTCTACAACAGCATCTCTCATTCAGCCCCAACCCAACATGTATTCTCCTGTCCACCTCTGTCTATATTACAGTATAAGAGTTGATTTTCACCTTTTTCTGATTCCTTTTCCTTTCACTTTTTCTGCACATTTCTTTCTCTCATTGTGATCTATCTTTCTCTCTAAAGCTGTTATGTGAGCATCTGTACAGACCTAGAATTAAGATAAAATTAAATAAAATAACAGAGACATTTTTTAATCTTGTGAACAATGAGACAAGTTAACAAGTACCCCCTTTTTGTATTTATTTTTATTTATTTTTGGCCAACTTATAGTGTTATCATGAATAAATACAAACTCCAAAGCAGCAAAAGGTAAAGGGAAAAAAGTCAAATATATAATTTTGAACATACTACTGTATACCGTAAAATGAATATGTATGTGCACCCACATTTTAATGATACACGCCAAGCACTTTATCTACCTCACATCCATCATACATCACATCACATAGAATCACCAGTTAACCCAACTTGCATGTCTTCAAGCTGTGAATACTCAGAGGAAACCCATGGAGGTATAGGAAGGCCATGCAAGCTTTGCACAGGAGGGTCTCAGCTGGGAATTGAACCAGGAACCTCCTTCCTGTAAGGCAATAGTGCTAATGACTCCACCTATATTAGCATGCAAGCCAGTAATTTACACTGTGTTAATATAGCCCTTTACAATGATGCATAGCCTCAAAGTTTGCAGAATCCTCTCTCTGCTCAACCCTAGAGGTCACTCGGCATCTGATATTTTCCTTAACCAATGTTGAAAAGTACAGTAGTACACAGAACATGCAATTCCAGACCCTTTGTGATGACTGGTTACTATTGGAAATTAGATGACATTCCATTCTTTTAAAAGGGTCACATAGATTAGTAAACATGGTTTTGGTTTGTTTATTAGTCTCTAATTTCTTCCTCCATAATGCAATGTTCATTTAATAACTGGCTGCTCTGTGGGGTTGCCTCCAGAGAGACAAGAGCAAATCGAGGAGGGAATGAGAGACTGAGAAAGGTTCAAAATCAGATTCCTGTCAGAGGGATGACAGAAGGCAGGAGGAAGATGGGTAGAAAGGGTAAAGAAAAATGGAAGAGAACGAGAATGTAACCAGATCCATATAAAAGGCACAAGATACTTGTTTTTCAGTCTCACCTACTAGCCTCCTACTTTCTTCCTCTGTCGGGCCAGATTGTATTTTTAATAAGCCTCCACTCTTCTCTTCATCTCCATGTTTCAAGTGACCAGTCAGCTTGAGCAGTGGGAATCCAAGAGAAATAAGAGATTTAAAAAGTAACAGTGATGGCAGGCAAACAGGAACTTGATATCTTGATAACAATGACTTACGAAATTACTTACAAAACAATTACAATTAAAATGTCTATGAGCCCATGTTGTTGCTGATGCTAACTGGCTTCTAAATAAATATTAGATAACTTTTGTTTTATACTGGAAAAATATTTAACCTGTTTCACCCTTTTCCTCACAGTATTAGCTAGGTTACAAGTATTATTTTATTTTGTGCACTTGATTAGATGAAAGGCTGATATAATGTTAATGATGATTTTATTGTTGTTTGAGCAAATATTGCTGTTTAATGGACACTGTTGACTGTTACATGTAAGAACTGGATGGCTACTGACTTAAATATATTATCCACTTGTATGGCTCTTGTTTTCATATTTAGGATCATAATTTTTCCATGTAGTAGCTGTTAAGTAACAGTTATGTAGTCCTAAGTAGGCGAAAACCATATCTGTTTTTATTTTAACCTCCAACCTCCAGCTTATTAAAGATCTGCACTCCTTCGCTCTGTAGATATATTTTGTAAAAAGAAGTTTATCTCTCTATGTTTACATGCATGCGCGGTTTGATTTGGCTGTTTAATGCATGTTGCAAGTACACATTTTGATGGTGGATCTATGCTTTATGTTTTTATGCGTGAACACTGAAAAAGCTACTATCCTGCATGTATGTGTGAACTGATGCCAGTTGTTATTACTGTATGCGATTACAATTGTTTGTGGGTGTGGGTTTGGAGAGCAGAGCTCGCCCACACTGACCTTTGCAAGGAGGAACATGTGTTTCTGAATTAATAATCTTTTGCAAGATGCTTCAACCACAGATCCATTTCCATACATTAGTGGTCATAATTAATTTATTACAATACTGCCTGTAGAAAAAGAACTTGTTCTGATAAAATAAAATTTACAGGGGCTTTGCTGTGTGTATGTTTACCTATCTCTCTCTCTGTGTGTGTGTGTGTGTGTGTGTGTGTGTGTGTGTGTGTGTGTGTGTGTGTTTTGCCAATCTACAATGTCACTCTTTTACAAACAGTAGTCTATTAGTGAAGCTCTGAAAATCCCACTGTTTACATGCCACCAGATAGCAAAGTTGGTGGAGAACAAAGCCAGAGGGAAAAAAAAATTGAAAATGTAACTTTAATTCATCCAGTGATCAGAAATGCATCTCTATCCTGATGAGTGTATCAGAGGGCTTCTTTGAACTAAAGGATTTGCCAAATCCCCTAACAGTTAGTTTCTTAGTATTAATTGGACAAAATTGGTTATTGCAGGTTTAAATAATTGGGGTAGTATACCTCCCTATGTACATGGTTCTGTTGTACTGAATCATTTTGCATATGTGTCTCTCTATTTTAGGTGCCCGATGCTATTCAAAAGTGCCAGCGTGCAGGCATCACAGTGCGTATGGTGACAGGAGATAATATAAACACAGCCCGGGCCATAGCCATCAAGTGTGGTATAATCCACCCAGGAGAGGACTTCCTGTGCATTGATGGCAAAGAGTTCAACAGGAGGATCCGCAATGAGAAAGGAGAGGTACAGCAAATACTGTCAATCTGAGAGGAGGGCAGAAACTGAAAGAGACTCGTGGAAGAGAGCTGAAACTACAAAGGAGAAGGAAAAATAAACTAAAATGCAAACACTCCCTCTCTTCCTATTTGTGTGTGTGTGTCTATGTGTGCATGTCCAGGTGGAACAGGAGCGTATTGATAAGGTTTGGCCTAAACTCCGAGTACTGGCTAGATCATCCCCAACCGACAAACACACACTCGTAAAAGGTGAATTGGTTGCACATTTTTTGCTCTGATTTATACAGCGACCACTTCTGTTGCCTTTCCTCATTTTAGATTCTTCATTTTTTATATGTATATGTATTTCCTCTCGTGCTGCTATGTTTATCTCTTTATCACAGGGATTATTGACAGCACTATGGCAGACCAGAGGCAGGTGGTGGCTGTGACAGGAGATGGGACCAACGATGGGCCTGCTCTAAAGAAAGCTGACGTTGGATTTGCCATGGTAAGCAGCCCTTCTTTCCTGTTTTGTTTAGCTGTTTGTTCATGTCTTATCTTGCTTTCTTGTGAGACTGATCTCAGTCAACATCTGCAGATGTCTTTTTCACCTCTGCAGTATTTAGGAATTCTTCTCAGGCACTCTTACACTCTTACGCTAGCTGTGTGGATTAGGAGCTCCCCCTAGTGGATTTCTATAACAATACAGTTTTTCCTCCTAGATTACTCAGGCTTGCTTTAAGGATATATATATATATATATATATATATATATATATATATATGAACAATGTACTTATAGGTCTTAATGTCCTAGTACTTAACAATACTTACGAGTAGTAGTACAGCCTTCATTCTACACAGGGGTCTTGTAAGATTCTGTGTAAAATATTTTCCTACTTCAGTGCTTAAGCATGAACTCTGTTTGAAGGAGATTAGCTTGGGCCCAGGTTTTAACCTAATCAGGCACATTAATTTATTAAATGAAACATGGTTAGAAAGATGTCCTTATAAATTCTCATTACACACAGTCATCAACAAGTGCATCTTTGTCCAAATGCAGCCATTGTTTAGAAGGTGTTGCCCTGGCTACTCTTTGAAAATATAACAGAAAAAAAGAAGAGAGTCCTTTCTACAATCTGTGCTTCACCTGAATACATGGAGCTTCCTGTCACAAAAGCACCAACATGAACCCTGACTCCTTAAGTAGCTGATATTATTATCAAACTCAAAGCTGACTCATGTACAAGGTCCAGTTCTGTCCAGTGGCGGCAGAGTTGATTATAGGCTTCTATGTTATTTTTAACATGGCAGGCTGAAGAATATTGCAGCATGATGAAGTTAGAAGGACAGCAGCTGTGAAATAGAAAACTCCAGTTTATTTCTGACTGCAGCTTGTCATTACTCTTCCAGGGTATTGCTGGTACAGATGTGGCCAAGGAAGCGTCCGATATCATTCTTACTGATGATAACTTCAGCAGCATCGTGAAAGCAGTTATGTGGGGCCGAAATGTCTATGACAGCATCTCCAAGTTTCTTCAGTTCCAGCTTACTGTCAATGTTGTGGCTGTCATTGTGGCTTTCACTGGTGCCTGCATCACACAGGTCAGAGGGATTAAAAAGACTGTATTTACAAGCATTACCAGTCTACTATTATGTTAATCTTTAACACAGTTGTGTTGGTGATGAAATGGAATTTTCATCCTAATTGGGTTACTGTTGTCTAATGTGTAATTTAACAGATAATGAGTGCAATATCAATATCATATCATATCAATACCACATATCAAAAAAAAAAAAGGTTATTTTTGAAGTTAAAGATTAGATTGGCGTATGAAAAGCATAATTCATCTACAGTAACTAAAGCACTTCTCAGCAGTTGCCCTCCATCCCTGGTTGTATTAGAGTTATTGATTCTTTTCATGTTTCTGTTACCTTTCTTTAGGACTCTCCTTTGAAAGCAGTGCAGATGTTGTGGGTGAACCTTATCATGGATACTTTTGCATCCCTGGCTCTGGCGACAGAGCCTCCCACAGAGTCTCTGCTTAAGAGGAAGCCATACGGTCGCAATAAGCCTCTGATCTCCAGCACCATGACAAAGAACATCTTAGGACACGGAGTCTATCAGCTCATTATTATCTTCACACTGCTCTTTGTTGGTATGCATGGTTATTTTGCTCCTTTATGCTGATGTAGCATATTAGAGATTTAAAGATTATAACATAAAACTGACTCTCTTTCTCATTTTTTTTTTCCTTCCAGGTGAGCAGATTTTTGACATCGACAGTGGCCGCAATGCTCCTCTTCACTCTCCTCCCTCTGAACACTACACCATCATCTTCAACACTTTTGTCATGATGCAGCTGTTTAATGAGATAAATGCCCGCAAAATCCATGGAGAGAGGAATGTTTTTGATGGCATCTTCAGGAACCCCATCTTCTGCTCTATTGTTTTTGGCACATTTGCTGTGCAGGTAAGCGGATGCAATTTTTGGTTATAATACGTAATTACTTTTCTTGGTTATTGTTATAGATGCTGCTTTTTTTTTTTTTTAGATAAATAAAGGTAATTTGTTTCCTGTGTATATTGGTCATGGGTTATGCTTTGCTTTGTGTAGATTGTGATTGTGCAATTTGGAGGGAAGCCATTCAGCTGTCAACCTCTAAACTTGGAAAAGTGGATGTGGTGTGTTTTCCTTGGTCTGGGAGAGCTTGTGTGGGGACAGGTAATAGGCACACTTTTCCTTTTCTAAGTCTTTTGATCAATTTTCCTGTCTGTGCACCTCTACAGTAAGTGCATCATTTTTGCTTTTGCATCACTTAGTGCTTTTACTTCTCTGCGGATTAGGTGATAGCCACCATACCCAATAGCAGGCTGCGCTTCCTGCGGCGGGCAGGGCAGTTAACTCAGAAAGATGAGCTGCCAGAGGAGGATGTTAATGAAGAAAATGAGGAGATCGACCACGCAGAGAGGGAATTGAGGAGAGGACAGATCCTGTGGTTTAGAGGACTCAACCGCATTCAGACTCAGGTGAGGACAAAGGACAGACAGTTTAAATCCAATCCCAAATAATATATGGATACAGTAAATGAGATTTATGCTTATTCAAGTCAATTCATTATTACTTTTAATTTTACATAATAATATACATTTTGTCCAGTTATGTAATAAAAATACTTAAAGAAAAATATGTCACCCCTGATGTTTTCTAAAGTGTTTTTTTTTTTTATATTGTTTGTCTGTATTTAGCATATGATCAATTTTGTGTAGGTCTCTCCACCTCAGTCATTACCCATGAAGAAATAGTAGACTGTGTGTCATATGTTGTTCATGTTAGCCAGTCACAGTTTTACAGTCCTTTTATCTCAAGATGAATTACTCAGGAACATAAAGATGCTACTTTCCCTCGCTGGACTGCTGAGATCGGCGCCGTGGACCTGTGGAAGCTTGAAGAGTTAAATACAAGTATATAGCCACTGAACTGTTTTCACTGTTGTGAACTCTGTAGACCGCTATCACTGTGATATTCCAGACAGTCTGGCCTGTGTGCTGGATCTGGTTTCATCTCACTGATGTGTTACTGATGGGCCTGGGTGAAATTATCCCATGATATAGTGCTGTGGACAGATGCTGCCAAACATCCTCAAGAGCAAGTTAAAATACAGCCAGAGCAGAGTTCTGCACAGTTGGCAAGAGACAGTTTTTAGTATTAAAGAAAAACTATAATATGCTCATTATTTAGTTGTTTATTATAAAATTAAAATGTGTCATTCTATATACAGTTGTGGTCAAAAGTTTACATACACTCATTATGGGCATGAATATCATGGTAATTTGGGGCTTTAATTATTTGAACTGTTCTTTTTCCAGGGTCGAATGGTGGTGGATGGAATTACAGCATGTAACTTTAATGACTTTGGAAAACAAGTTTTAATTTATTTTGGATTTTCTATAATCCACACAGTATCAACAGTGTACATACAGGCTCAAATATATACATACATCCCCACTAATATTTGATTAAATGTCCCTTAGCAAGTTTCAAGATATTTTTGGTAGCCATCAGCAAGCTTCTGGCATAATTCTGGCTCGATATTTGACCAGTCTGATTGGCAGAGTTGGTAGGCTTCATTTAAATTGGTTGGTTTCCTGGCATAGACCCAGGTTTTAAGCAAAGTCCAAAAATTTTCAGTAGAGTTGAGGTCAGGGCTTTGGGAAGACCATTCCAGAAGCTTAATGTTGACCTGCTTTATTCATTCCATTGTGTGTTTGGGATCATTGTCATGTCGGGATACCCAGTTTTTTCCAAATTTCAATTGTCTAGCTGTTGATTTGAGGTGAAGTTGAAGAATTTGGAGGCAGTCCTCCTTCATTATTCCATCTACTTTGTACCAGTACCACTGGCAGCAAAGCAGCTACCACCACCATGCTTGAACGTTGGTAATGTTCTTAGGTTTGAAAGCCTCACCTTTGCTCCTCCAAACATACCTCTTGTTATTGTGGCCAAACACTTGTCTGGCTATAACACTTTTCTCCAGAAGGCAGCTTCAAATTTCAGTCAAGTATTGTTCAATCCAATGAGTGCTGTCAAACAAATTCTTTTTATGCTGGCAAAGCAAAAATACCAGTTGTAGTCAACCATAATGACTAATGAGAGGTTAATAGGCCTTGGTCTTGTAAAGTTTAAAGGCACTGTAGAACCTTCAGCATCACTCATTAAAACTGCGTGTATGTATGCATACTTTTGACCCTGTGTGGATTAGAGAAAATCCCAAATAAATTCAAACTTGTGCACCCAATTCATGTTTTTTTAAAGTCATTCCACTCTGGAAAAAGAATGTTTCAAATAATTACCATGGCATTCATTCCCATGATAACACACACACACACACACACACACATATATATATATATATATATAAACACACACACACACAGACACACATTTCTGACAACTGTATATTCATTGGTCAGGAATAAAGAAGAAGAAAAAAAAAGAAAACCCCAATTTGAGCTAAACCTTAGCTATCTTGGGTTACAATGAGTGAAGTTGCCAGAAAATAACATGCACTGGACGATGTGAATGGCTGGATCTGTGAATTTAAAAATGTTTACTTCAGATAGTAATAATTCAAAGGGTTGGATCACCCAATTTACAGGAGAACTAAGCTTTTAACAGTATTCCTGTTATGCTATCTGGCCATGCAGAAAGTTCTAGTTTACCAGGATTTTGTTATATCAAACTCTGAGATTTCTGTTTTTAGGTACTGAATGCAATAGAGGTGAATGGAAGTTTGTTCTGTAGTGCCGGCAATACAGAACAATAACGCAAACAGTGTCAGGGTTACTCTGGGTTAAAAAAAACAAACGACAAAAAAACACCCAATACACTGTATGAACTGTTTGTTTTGTAGAAAGTTCTTCTACTGAAGATCGCTCATGCTTACTTCGCTTATATGTTCACACAAAAATGAGAAATTGTTTCCGGTAATAAATATTAGCCAGTGAATTTTTTTTAAAAAATGCATCGAATGCCTCACTGTATCAGCATCATGCAGCAAATCTGAAATGAACCCAAAACTACTTGCATAGCTACCATTACAGCTCAGATATTTTTTCCTTTTCTGATTTGGGTGAACCAACTCTTTAGATCTGATTAAGTTTTTTGTTGTGGGAACACCACACCCCGACCTTTAGCTGTTCCCCCATCATGTCATGACTGAGATACTCCCTCTGCCACCAGTCACCCTGCCAGTCAACCTGTGCTACCATTTGGTCTGTGTCACTCTGAGCAGCCATTTGTCCTCTCCTGTCCTGCTCTCCTCCTACAGATTGAAGTAGTCAACACCTTCAAGAGTGGCACCTCCTTTCAGGGGGCGGGGGCTCTGAGACGCCAGTCATCCACCACCAGCCAGACCCAGGATGTAACCAATGTTTCTAGTCCTAGTCACGTGTCCTTGTCCAATGCCCTTTCCTCTCCTACAAGCACTACTGCTGCTACTGCTCCTCCCACTACTGGCCGTGAGTCAGAACTCTGTCAGTCTGCTTCTCCACTCTCTTTGCTTCAGGAGTGCCATCCTGCCATAAACAAAAAGTTATTTTTCTCAGCTTATTGATTTTCTTTTTTTTTTATTTACCACAACAGTCTCCATCTTGAGGTTGGCATTTCTGAAGATTTGTCATTTTTCTTTCTTGCTATTTGCTTTTTCATTTTTCTCTCTTTCTTCTGTCTTTTTGCTGTTCATGCTGGATTTCAAATTCATCTTGATATCTCGTCCCATGGTTGGGTGTACTGTCCTCTCATTGGTGAATGTGTGTTTGTTTCCTCAGAGTGCTAGGAGCGCAGGACTAAGGGTGATACCCACGGCGTGACATTTCAGGTTGTGAGTTTGTCTCCCTCTGCTCATCCTCCATCCATCATCTCCTCATTCAAACCTCACATTTTTATGTCTTTTATAGACATCAATGTGAACTAATTCCAATCAAATCACCAAGTCACTGGGTGAACATTCAAGTATAAGTTGCAACGTTGCCTTATTTTACCCGTGAGTGTGACGGTGTTGTGTGAAATCACATTGGCTTGACCTAAAGCAAAATTTACCTTGTCCTTTAAGCTGAATCATCTGCAGTGACAAGAAACTATGAAGGAAGCGGCAGTATATTTGGCTTAAAATATTCTCATATGTGACTGCTGTTATTTAATGATTTGCCGCCATTCGTCTTTGTCTCTCTCGCTCACTCTCCTTCGCACACATGCACACACACCCTCACACACACAACCTGCTTTATGAATCAAATTAATCAAATTAAATTCTGTGTGTAGGTTGCGTGAACTGGAATTGGGGCCAGGATACTCACTATAAGGCAGTAGTGTACCAATAATTCATCCCGTCTTGTTGCTTCATACTGTTGGTGTAGTTGACTGTCATGTTACCATAGTTACAGACATAGATCCTCTGCAGCAAAGTAAAATCAGCCCCCTCTCCCTTTTTTGACACCCCATCAGTGTTACTTGTCAGACATCCTGTCACATGCAATCATCCAGACAGGCTTCTCTTTATTATTAATTTTGCTTTCTATCCTTATACCCTTACTCTACCATAATTACAGGAGTAACAATACTAGGAAATTCACCATGTTATATACATTATTGTCATAGATTTAGAAATCTAATAGTTTAAAATCATAAATATTATTGCAGTCTTAAGGTTTGTGGCAGTTTACATATGAAATAATACTACATGGATAAATGTATTGGACCACATCTCTTAATGTTTGAATTTGGGTGCTTTTAGTCCCATTGCCAGAGAAGAGAAAAGAAAAAAGTGATGTTAGTGGACATTTCGTTATTAGTGTCTCTCCTCCACATTTAAGGCTAGACTAGCAGCATTTAGTTATTGAGCACTATATTTAACCACTAATATCTGCTCCACTCACCACTGTCTTGGTTGTTTTCTTCTTTTCCTTGTTCTGTCTTTTTTCACTCCCAGAAGGTTTGTGATCATTAGGTTTGTTTAAACAGAATTCTGTGAGTGGAGTGAGGTGGGCCCCCCTTAGGGAAGTCATACTGTATATCACCTACTGGCACTTTGCCATTGCTGTAATTTAAAGTTTCTCAGACCTTGGGGGACACTCACTGTCTTGGGACTCCAAGCTGTCACTTGACCTGTATAAAAGTCAGCAGCGTTCTGCTGACTCAATAACGGCAGAGTTCCAAACCTCCTGTGGCATTAACATCAACACTAAAACTGTGCACCGCTTCATGGCATGGGTTTCCAAAGCCAAGCACCTCCTGTAAGTATAATGTGTAGGTGGCCCAATACTTTTGTCCATACAGTATAGTGTATTCACTGTTCATGTGACAACTGAGAAAACAATTTGGAATACTAATATTTCTATTTTTTTTATTATCTTTGATTAATTCTTTTATGAACTGGAAGCACAGAACAGTAAATTAAACTGCAAGTAGTAATACGCATCATACACGTGTTTCAGAAGCATTGGGGTATGGTGTTGCTACAACATACAACATTTTATTTTTCATTTCAACTGCTTTAAACAAGAGTTTTAAAAACTGAGCACATTCACTTAAAATAACACTGCTCAAAACATTAAAGGGAAACTTTGAAAGTCTTTGAAGGAACTCCTTGACAGTTAAAGGAAACAGATTCTCACATCTTAAATCAATAGCATCAATTCCTTCATCCTACAAGAACTGCCTGCATACTGTGGCCACAGGAGGCCGGGTATTGTTGTGTACCAGGAGGAACCCAGGACCCACTGCACCAGTGTAGGATCTGACGTTGGGTCTAAGGATTTCATCCTGATACCTAATGGCAGTCACGATGCCCTTGCCTAGCCTAGGTCTGTGCATCCCTCCATGGATATGCCTCCCCAGTCATGCTCCCCTGTGTTACAGGCAGCATAACATCGTACACGTTCTCCCAGACCCTTTCACGTCTGTCACAGATGCTCAGGATGAACCAGCTCTCATCTGTGAAAACCGTGGACCTGCCAATTTTAGAATAGAATTGAATAGAGAATAGAATGCCTTTATTGACATTATACAGGATGTACAATGAGATTGGAGGGTATTTGGTATTCTATGGCAAATGCAAGGCAAATACCAAGCAGTGACCACAGGACCCACTAGAGGATGTTGGGCCTTCAGGCCACCCTCATAAAGTCTGTTCCTGATTGTTTGGTCCAAGACATTCACACCAGTGACCTGCTGGAGGTCATTTTGTAGGACTCATCCTGTTCCTTCTTGCACAAAAGAACAGATATTGGTCCTGCATTTAAGGACCTTCTGTCCAGCACTCTTAGAGTAACTGCATGTCTCCTAGAATCTCCTCCATGTTCTTGAGACTGTGCTGGGAGACACAGTAAACCTTCTGGCAATGGCACATATTGCAGGAATACCCTCTATAGGGTCCTCATGCTATCAGTAGTGGTGCTGACCCTAGCCAAAAGCAAAGTGAAAAAAGTGTCAGAAAAGTTGAGGAGGGAAAAAATGTCACTGCCCTCCACCTGCAAAACCATTCCTATTTTGGGGGTTGTTTCATTTTTCCGCCACTAGTGCACCTGTTGTTAATATTATTAACACCAAAGCAGCTGAAACTAACAACCCCTCTGCTACTTAACGGACCAGATAAATATCCAAGAAGTTTAACTGACTCAGTGCTGCGCTCAGATTAAAAAGTGTTACTTTCATATTTTTTAACAATATATAAATGTAAAAGCAACTATCAAGTTAAACCCAAACAGTCAACAATATTGATGCATCCATGATGATGTGAAACACCTTTAGATTTTCTTCTATATAAATCACAGTGTTGTCATGATTAAGTTTCCTGTAAAACATCAGTAGGATCTTTTTACAAAATAAGTTGAAAATGCACACAGGATTCCTGAAAACAGCACCTTCCCATAGTCTGTTATTACTGTTCTACTTTTTAGTCTTGATAAATTGTCACATAGTAATTTGATACTTATACTTGAGTGTTTACTTCAATGTGCATGGACTCAAGAACATGCTTTGACTGTCAGACGTCTGACAATAAAAGTATTATTTTTATTATTCACTTCCATGTGTTTTGTGTCTGTAGTTTGTGTGCCGGTGTCCGCTTTTTCACTGTCCCGTCTTTGTGTTGCATGTAGTTTGCGTTTACCTCTTGTTCATTTTCTGTGTTTGCCATATTTTAACCTGCTGTGTGTGCTTGTTGTCTCAGTGCCACTATTTTTCTTTTTGGTTTTATGGTTTCGTTGTGAGTTTTTACACTGCAATGCTTGTGTTGAGCCAACCTCATGCAGACTTGACTCCCTCCATTGCCCTGTTTGGAACCATACCATACCCACCATGTGCTATACTTGTGTGTTTGTGTGTCCTATTCAGAGTCTGTGTGGATATTGTCCCAGACAGTGTTCTGGTACCTTCAGAAGTTTTTAAACCACTTGATTGGATCTCTCAGATCTAACCTCCTTCCTTCTTACTGACCTCGTCCACCAGATTTCTACAAACTTGCATGTGATATTCTCCTTTAATTTTTCTGTAAGCATTCCATTTATTAACGTGGCTTGTTTCTAGGTATACAGCACATTGGACTAAAGCGTATACTTACAACGAGCATTTGTGTTGCTTTGGTATTTGTTTTTCTTGAAATGTATGATTTTGTTGTGTTTTTTTTATGATTGTGTTCCTCACAGTTTTCCTTAGTGCACGCCAAAATTGAATGACTTGTGACTGTAGTCATCTTGTGAAAGCAGGGCACAGACTGCAGTCACCTTCTCTCTTGCTGTTCCTCCACCCTTTCCTCCTTCTTTAATTCTTTATCCTCAAATGAGAGGATCCCTCCTTCCTCTTTGTCCCTTTTTTCTTCAACACCCCTCTTTCTTTCATCCCGAGGGTACCTCCAACCCTTCGATTTGGTCTCTGACATCACCTCTTACCATTTTTCTTCTCTTTTGTTCCTTTCCCCGACAGATCCGAGTTGTGAATGCATTCCGTAGCTCCCTCTATGAAGGCCTGGAAAAACCAGACTCCAGAACATCCATCCACAACTTCATGACACATCCCGAGTTTAGGATAGAAGACTCCACACCTAACATCCCCCTTATTGATGACACGGACGATGATTCTGCTCGTAGAAGGAGGAAGTACTCTAGCCAGCCCTCGTCCCCTAACAAGAACAACAACGCCATTGACAGTGGCATTAATCTCACTATCGATACCAGTAAATCAGCTGCTTCCTCCAGTCCTGCCAGTCCTCTGCACAGCTTGGAGACCAGCCTCTAACCCTGATCCTAAACTCAGCTCTAACCTCTAATGTTGATTCCTCACATTGTGGGGGCACCTCCTTCAATTCCTCCAGACCTTTAACTGTAACCATACAAGTCTTCACCCCAAAATGTTCACCCATTTCTCAACTTTGAGTCCCCCAAACCACCATATACCACTGACACAGGGCATGTCCTGGGGGGAAAAAATGTCCATCATTCTCCCTTAACCTAGAGCCCTTAAAGCGCTCTGCTCCTTTCAAAGTGGAGAAAATCTAAGTAATATGTCAAGGTGAAAAGAAAAGCAAACTAGCATACAATCAAAAAAGCGCAACAAAGCCACAAAACCTACACAGCCATCCTGTTCTTGTGGTTGTATGAATACGGTGGCAGTCATGGTGGTGTGTATG